>NC_048298.1:250257022-250507036 GCF_013100865.1 Trachemys scripta elegans | reverse complement strand
CGGGGCCCCCCCGCGGCTCGGCTCGGGGCCCCCCCGGCGGCGCGGCTCGGGGCCCCCCCGGACCCCCCCGGCGGCGCGGCTCAGGTCCTGGGGGCGGGGCTTGCTAAAGCCGGCCCTGACCACAGCCCTGGGGCAGCCTACACCCCAAAACCCTCATCCCTGGCCCCACCCGAGCCTGCACCCAACCCTCTGCCCAAGCCCCTTCCCGAACCTTTCATGCCCCTGGCCCCACCCTAGAGCCTTCACCCCTAGTTGGAGCCCTCATCCTCTGCACCCAACCTTCTGCCACAACCCTGAGCCACCTCCTACACCCTGAACCCCTCATTCACGGCCCCATGCCAGAGCCCTCACCCCCCCACACCCCTACCCTCTGCTCCAGCCCTGAGCCCCCTTCCACATGCCAAACCCCTCGGTCCCACCCCACCACATGAATTTTGTTATGTGCACCAATATGAAGGTGATGGTGCACATAACAAAATTTATTCCACACATGGACATAAAAAATTAGAGGGAACACTGGTAGGGTCGTGGGGTTGTGTGACCCCCGCCCGGGGGCAGAGACATGTGGGAGGGGTAAGAAAGGGGGGTTATGTGACCCCTGATGTCACTGCGGAGGCAGAGATGCTGCCACCCCTCTCCCTGGAGGTTGGGAAGGGAGGGCCGTTCCTTAGGGGTCCCCCCCGTCCCAGCCCACCCATCATCCCTGAGGACGGGCAGAGACCAGCAGCGGACATCTGCCCAAGCCAAGAGAAGGGGGCGGGGTCAGCACCTCACTGGAGTGAGGGCGGTGGTACAACAGGGGGAGGTGCGCTACATCTCCCGCGCTTTCCCTCTCCTCTCTCCTCCGCCCATTAAGCGCTTACACGCTCTATTCTCCCTCCCTCCAGTACGCAACCACACAATTGACCAATCACAACGGGGCTGTCAGAGGCTTCCGCCAATGACTACTCTCGCCTCGTCCGAAGCAGCCCAATTACAAAAGAGGAGACGGACCAGAGGGTGGTAGGTTTCCCCCAATCAGCAGCTCGATATAGGCCACGGACCAATCAGAGAGGAAGCCGCTTCGGTCTAGAACCAATGGGCGCTCTGGAGCGGGGCGGTGGGGGACGGGCTGTGAGAGAAGCTCGGACAAGAGCGCGGCTGTGGCAGCTCCGCCTTCTTTTAGTGGGTGCGCGGCCGGCTCCCCCTCCCCTCCTGCCCTGCCCGGCCGGTCTCTGTCTCTTTCCCTCTCGCAGCAATGGCGGCGGAGCAGGAGCAGCAGCAGTTCTATCTCCTCCTGGGCAACCTGCTGAGCCCGGACAATACGGTCCGCAAACAGGCCGAGGTAAGGGACGCCCGCGCCGGCCTGTCAGCCTCCCGGAGCCGCCGGAGGGGAGCAGGCAGCGGGGCTGGCCCACCCCACGTGTGAGCAGCACTGGAGCGGTGACTCGCGGACGCGGCTGGTCCGCGGTGGCCGTTTCGGCCGTTAGTTCGGGGGCGGGTTCAAATGGCAACTGTCCGAGGGTCTGTCCCCCTTTCCCTCTCCCCGGGGCCTGTGCCGCCGCCTCAGCCCCCGGCGGGTGTGTGGCCGCGTTGCTCCCCCTCAGGCCTCGCAGGGCCAGGGGCCTCCGCGGTTGGTGTCCCTGGCGGTCACCCTCTGCCCGGACTGCTCAGCTCCGCGGCTGCCGGAGTCTGCCCCAGATACGAGGCGGGGCAGCTCCCTCGGCGTGGCTGGGCAGCGAGAGCGGGTACCGGCCCAGCCCCGCGTCCGTGACCCGCCCGTGGAGGGGGGCGGCGGGGAGGTTTGGAGGGAGGGTGCGTGTTGGGGGGAGTTAGCGGTAACTGCTGACACGGTGAAGCGCCGCGGGGGGCTGTGCGCTAGGATGAGGCCCGGGCTCTGCCCGGGCTGACCGAGGCAAATAGGAGCGATTCACTCAGCTCGCCCCATCCAGGGCTTTGCACCCAGGAGCTCTTCCGGCAGCCGGGGCTTGGCTTTACTTCAGCTGCTGTCCCCCAGTGCGCGGATCTCTCTGTTCCGAGGAGAAGCCCCTGTGAGAGTCCTGCTTAACTCTTGGGGTCCCCTCTTGCGGTGTAATCCTCTTGCCTCTCTTTAGAATTGGTCGTCCGTGGAGGGCCAGTAGCATCTAAGTGATGTTCTCCTAAGCGAAGCATTTTCTACATAGTGAACGTTATCAGACAAAACTTTTCACGTGTCACTTCAGCAAAAATGCTTTGTAATTCGTAAACTCGGCTAATTCTCTCTCTTCCCCCCCCCCCCCTAGTACTTAAGAGTCACTATTGTCAACCTAATGGGAAATCTCTCTTCTATTGAAATAAATACCAGCGTCTGGTTTAGACCATGAATTCCCATTGGATGGCTGTGCTGGGTCTTTTATCTCTTACATTACTTTAGCCGTCAGCAGAGTTCAGCACATTCTTTCATAAGGAATAATTGTGTTTTTTCCCACATACCAAAAAGAAAACTCTCTCTATGATTATTTTTCTTTCTGTTCATACATATTAAGAGCTCATTGAAGTTGAAAACTGTTTGTAGATAGCAAAGCCACCAGATTTACAGTAAAGCAGCAAATGATGCTCCCACATTCTGGAATCTAGTGGTAAAATATAGACTTCAAAGACATAATTGTGGGACTTGATTTTTTCCCATTTTGATGCCCAAAAGTATAGCAAAATTACACTTGTGCACTAATTGGGTTTAAAAAGAATTGAGAAGGTATATTTGTTGCACAATGTATTAAAGCCACATTAAAAGATAGTGGGAAATAGTATAATAACAATTATAAAATAAATCCTTTTTAGAAAGGGATAAATAAAATTGTTGGTTTGTATAGTTTACTTTGTGAAAAGTTTGCTTTGACTTAATGTGGGAATTGACAAATGTGCAGTTGATACATGTGTAGTCAATCAAAACAAAAATACTTATTTGATGTGACTGACTATACCAAACTGTTGAACACTATGTGTTGCTTTTGTATTCAAATACAATACAAACAGAGTAATACCCTGTACTTTTTTATTTAGGTACATTGAACTTGATGTTTGGTTTCTCTATTTAGTCTAGACATAATGGAAATAGTTGGATAATGAATATTTAGTTTCTTGTTCCTAAAACAAATTTCTCTTCCCAGAGTTGATTTTATACATTTTTAATGACTTAATCTGTAATGTCTCAAAAATCAACTTGTGTCCAAAAATACTCTCTCCAAATATGCTTTTGCTTGGGAATGAGTAATGTTTCTCTTGTGAATTTTTTAGAATTTTTTTTCCTAATAAATTTACCCATAATTTATTTCTGTCCTAAAATGATAATCTCAGCCTTGCAACATTTAATTTTAGTTCAAACCGTTACAAATTCATCTACTGTTGGCAAACCTAACTGGTTACTAAGAGTTCAGTAACTGTGAAAATACATTGAGAGTAGTATGATTTGATTTTACTCCAGTGAACGATGTTTCTGGTTTGCATATTCTAGCTAGCTTACTTTTAAGGTCAAGATTTTGAGTAATTCTAATAGGTAGATTTTTAAGTGACGTTAAGCATATTCCAGAAAAAAGTATAGAGCAAGTGTATTCTTGCTCTATACAGAACACGCATTAATATCAATTAGTTATGTGCTTATATGACCATAATATTACCCTGGCTGTATCTTTGGAACAAATCCTTAATTTGTCTTTATAGCTTAGACACAAGTACACAAATCCTTTTTGTTCTTGAGCCCCAGATTCTTGTTCTTAAATTCCAGAACCTATGAAGGACAGCCATTTCAAATAAATGCAGGAACTAGTGGTTAGTTGCTTGTTGAATCTATCACTGCTCTCTTAGAATTCATTGTTCCAGAATTTAGCCAGCCTAGATACCTTCAGCCTTTGTAAATAAAGTGTGATTACATACGGTGTTACAAGTTTGTTGCACTAATATCAGGTCGTCAGTGGCTTGAAATTAGTTTAGAATGGTACTGTTTAGCGAATGTGCAAACCTAGTAAACTCTGAAAAAAGACTATATCAAAAGCTTCTTATTAAATCTGTTTCATAAAATACACGACCGAACACTTATTGGTATCATGAATAACTAGAACTTTTGAGTACTAGTACCAGCTTTGCCACGGACTTGCTTTGTGGCTCAGGCAAGTCACTTGAGAGCTTTATGCTACCATTCTCTGTGTACAAATGGGAATAATTATCGCAAAGGAATGTTGAGGATTAACTGGTTAGTGTTATAAATATTTAGAAAATTGTTACAAATGAAAAGTACATTTTAATGTACCAAGCTTATGTTTAGCATGTTTGTAGTTACTAGCATGCAAAATTTAGTAATCATAGAATATCAGGATTGGAAGGGACCTCAGGAGGTCATCTAGTCCAACCCCCTGCTCAAAGCAAGACCAATCCCCAGACAAATTTTTTTACCACCGTTCCCTAAATGGCCCCCTCAAGGATTGAACTCACAACCCTGTGTTTAGCAAGCCAATGCTCAAACCACTGAGCTATCCTTCCCCTTGTATAATCTGTGTAGTCACTTTCCTTGTCATTAATGACTTTCTTCTGTGTTACTACTGAGTAGTGATAGCTGTTAGAACTAAACTCTTAAATCAAACTGGAACCTTTAAAGAGGGCATGAGGACTGCTTGAGATTAGTTGTACAGCAAAATCCAGGTGCTTGGTACTATGTTAGTCTTCTGAATAGCGTGTATGGTTTAAAAACTTATTTAATTCAAAATTTCAGGAAAAATGTAATTGTCCCAAACTGATAACATATTGTTATAATACTTTGCAACACTTATGCAGTTGACTCAAACCATCTTGCTAAAAACTGGTTCCTTCCCTTCTTTCATCCAGTCTCAAAGAATAGTGGACAGTTATTATGGAGTTTGGTTTGCAGTCAATGAACATATTTCCTTCCTTAGAATTTGGATCTCTCTAATTTACATTTGACAAGTCTGCTAACTTATTTGTCTTGCTGCATCTAAGATTGTCATTGGAATATTCCAATGATTGGGATGTGGAGGGTAGGCAGCAAATGTGGATTATAGAATAATAAAAAGCTCACAGTCTAAATGAACAAGTAATGTGAAGAGTAAAACAATAGTAATTTAAAGATTTTTTTTTTTTCCCATGACCTTCCTCCCTGTTTTTAGTTGGCAGCATTTTTAGAGCAGCATAGTGGAAATGGGAGATTTGAAGGAGAAAGATTTTGTACTGGTCTTACACTTTAGTTCAAGGAGGGCATTGCATATGTAAGGGGTGGTGTGAAAGAAAATATGCAGATGGTTGTAGGTGAACTGGGCAAATGGGAGGTGGAGGTTGGTGCAGTGGTGAGATGGAGGTGGGTGGGAGATGTATGAAGAATCAAAAAGAGGGGAGGGATAGTGTTATTTAAAGGCCATTAAAGTGAGGACAAGAAGCTTGAACCTAATGTAGTACAGTAGAACTTCTGTAGAACCAGAATTCCAAACTGACCAGTCAACCACATCCTTCATTTGGAACCAGAAGTATACAATCAGGTAGCAGCAGAGACAAAAAATAGCAAATATAGTACTGTGTTAAAAGTAAACTACTAAAAAGAGGAAAAGCAGCATTTTTCTTCTGCATAGTAAAATTTCAAAGCTGTGTTAAGTCAATGTTCAATTGAAAACTTTTGAAAGAACAACCATGTTTTGTTCAGAGTTATGAACGTTTCAGAGTTACAACCAACCTCTGTTCCCGAGGTGTTCATAATTATTAGGTTCTACTGTAGAAAGGGGGAAGTCAGTAGGAGGTCAAAGTACAAATGGGGGAGGAGGGATAGTTGGCCAACTCTGAAGGCACCACCATTTCCAGCAGCAGCATACAAGTAAGTAAGGGTGGCAATGGGGTGCTAAGTCTGTTGTGAAAAGTGATGACAGTTTCTTCTCGAGCTTCCCCAGTATTAAACAGTAATTCTAAAAAAAAAAAAAAAAAAAAAAAAAAGTTTCTGCTTATAACAATTTAATAAAAAATGTGTTTTAGTCTTAATTTAAAAGCGGTGAGAAAAGGTAAATTCATTTGAAATAGTTATCAACTTATTTTTTATATTGAACAGTATTTAAATGCTGTGTTTTTAATTTATAAGGGAGATGACACTCTGAGGCTTGCTGTGAAAGGGGTCACCAATACAAAAAATTTGAGAACCACTGGTTTAGAGTGAAGGGACAAGAGATTGGACTGTAGTTATGGAGAGGAGTCACAGATAGATTTGTTGGGAATGGGGTTGATAAGAACAGGTTTGTATTTTGTGCAGAAGTTATCTAAAAGTTTATATGTGTGAACTTTGTTAGAATTTGAGTAGAAAAATGGGTAAAATATTTTAAAGGGATTACTTGTTAACTTTTTGGGTACGTCCAGACTACCCGCCGTATCGGCAGGTAGCGATCGATTTATCGGGGATTGATATATCACGTCTCGTTAAGATGCGATATATCGATCCCCAAAAGCGCTCCCCATCTACTCTGGAACTCCACCGGAGCGAGCGGCAGTAGCGGAGTCGACGGGGGAGCCACGGCCGTTGATCCCGCGCCATGAGGACGCGAAGTAAGTTGGACTAAGATATGTCGACTTCAGCTACGGTATTTCCGTAGTTGAAGTTGCGCATCTTACATCAACACGCCCCCAGTGTAGACCAGGCCTTCTTTCTGAAAAATCTTACTACAAAGATGAAGTGCATTCTTATAAATAAAACCTGCTCACACATCTGAAATATCAATTGAAAATTCACACTTGGGTCACATTATTCTGTCTACAAAAGCTTCTTATATTTCGTCCCAGTCTTAATTTAGGTCTTTGAAATAAATCTTCATTACAGGCCTGAGTTAGAGATATACACTTTCAGAAAGATTGTATTGTAAGGGAATTTCCTTCCAGCTCTCAGGAGGTAAGATTTCATATTGCCAAGCTTTTTTAATTTTACAAAATAGTTCAAATATTTACTACATTTGTCACAATGTACTTTGTTAACTTAATTTTATGTATATGATGCACTATCCTTTTATTTAATAATTTGCAATGGATTCTCCAACTGGAGCAATTAAGGTTCTTAATGTTAATGCCTTTTGTATGTTTTCCAGCAGTAACTTGCTGGTAGTAACCTCTACTCTTTTCTTTGTGTAGGAAACGTATGAGACTATCCCAGGCCAGTCTAAGATCACATTCCTTTTACAAGCCATCAGGAATGCTGCTGCTGCTGAGGAGGTTTGTGTTAAGAATCATTCTGCAAAGTGTTCAGAAGGTTACTGGGCGGGGAGGTAAGGGTTTGGAGAAGGAGGGGTGTGTGTAAAAGCTGTTTCATTGCAGGGATGATTGACCTAGTGACAAATCTGGCGTTTTTATTTTTTTATAGTGAGTCATCCTGAATTCAGCACATTTAGAAAGAGCTGGGTTTAAATTTCATTTATATGTAGTTCATTGTATATATGTATCAGTGGATTTGTTATACATTGTCTTTTTAAGTTTCCTAATTACTAATTCTGTTTTGGGGATTTACAATGTCTGCCTGTACCTGCCTTGCTTCCTGCGTGTACATTATCTCAGCTGAAATAACAAATGGTCCTTTTTCCTAGAAAAACTTATCCACAGTATTTGTTACATGAACTTATATGTGCATATTACAATAGGGTCACCTATATCTATGGTTGACAAATTACATTTAAAAACAGGGCCTTAGAATGAAGTAACCCTTAGGCTGAAATTTCTAACATTTGAGACAAAAAGTGAATTGCTTGGAAAGACTGCTTAAGTTCTGTTTGACTACTTTAAAGTAGCTGACCATGAGGGAAAGGTGTTTTTAAAGTGTTAACTATTCACATATATTTTGTGCTCTACTGGGGAAACATAGTTCTATAACCGATCAGAAAGACTGGCATTAGTTTAGAACAGGGGTAGGCAACCTATGGCACTTGTGCCAAAGGCGGCACGCGAGCTGATTTTCAGCGGCACTCACACTGCCTGGGTCCTGGCCACCGCTCTGGGGGGTTCTGCATTTTAATTTAATTTTAAATGAAGCTTCTTAAACATTTTAAAAACCTTATTTACTTTACACACCACAATAGTTTAGTTATATATTATAGATTTATAGAAAGAGACCTTCTAAAAACGTTAAAATGTATTACTGGCACGCAAAACCTTAAATCAGAGTGAATAATTGAAGACTCGGCACACCACTTCTGAAAGATTGCCAACCCCTGGTTTAGAACTTGGTTTTGTGTAACTATCAAACACTAAATGAAGTTGGCTTATGTACTTTAATGTTAAAAAGTTTACAAAGTGTCTCTCTCAGGTACTCCCTTTGTTTGGGAGTGTTTACACATTGCAGAATATCCTGCAGTTCAGAGGTAATCAATCTTACAAGTACTTATCCTTTGATACCTGGACACGTAAAGTGGAGAACCACTAACTTAACATCAAAAAACTCAAAATCATTTTAGAAATGTAAAAGTATTTAATTTTTCAATATAGAGCTTTAATTGGAAAGTTGTTGCTGAATCATAAAAAGATGTTTGATATCATTTAAAATTCCTCTATAAATATTGGAAGAAAAACATGAGAGCAGCAGTGTTATCTTAGTCAGGCAATGATCCCCTTTATATACATCTCATTTTTCCCTTATAGCTTAAAGACTTGATGTATTTAATGATACTGCTTATCTCCCAGATGCCAAAACACCTTCTTCCTTTTACAAGCTCTCTCAATATTAAGCACCTCTGATCTTGGACAAGAATTAAGCGTTTTATGAGTCTGAATCTGTTATTGCTGGTTGCTAGCTGCATAAAGCTGAGAATGCTTAATTCTTGTCCAAGATCAGAGATGCGTAAAGCCTTGTGCTTCAGAGATGTCTTCTAATTTCAAAAAATTATGGAACCCTCTTTTATGTATTTATATCTGTCAGGGAAAATGAGGTACTTTGCAATCTTTTCCTTCAGAAAGTTGTCTTGGGCGCTAGATGCCATATTTGTATATATAATTAGAGAATTTCTGCAGATTGAGCAGCTTTCATGTTATTTGTCTAAACTTATGCTTATAAAGTCCCACTTGATTACATTCTCCACAAAGTATTTTATTGCTTTTCAAATCTCTAATTTAATAAAAGATAAATTGGCAAGAATCAGGGTGGTCTGGGGTTTTCAGGAACTCCAGAGTCCTGATGCTGACCAACCTTGTGGCCTTTGGGTGAGCAACAGCACTTTGCCCCACCTGTAAAATAAGAATAATCCTTCCACTCTCTAAGGGATGTTGTGAACATTAATTAGCTAATGTTAGTCCTTTAGATCTTCAAAGCTATGTATAATGTCCTGATTACTTTGAATCCATGTTTAGTATCTTCTAAGGTAGCTATTTATCAAATTTTAGTGTAGAGTTGAGAGTACATATAACTTTTGCTTAACTACAAAAAGTAATTTGTTTTTAAAAATGATGGTTGAAAAAAAAAAACAAATGATGTTTGAAAACAGTTAAAGAACAATAGAATGAGAAATAGGGTCCATTTAAAAGTGAGGCAACTAAGTTAGATTTGTAATTGACAGATATTTTAAAAATTACTGTGAAGCCCTTTAAATAGTATGCTGACATTTTTAAAGAAAAAAATTAAAATATTTAGGGGGGGTCCTGCCCCCATTTGTTATTTAGAACATTCAGGCCCACCTTCTTCCTCCCCCTCTTTTTCCCTGTGCGCGCTCGTGCCAGCTTCCTCTTTAGTTTCATCTTTGATCCTGCTGGTACTAGTAATCACTTTCTTTTTTTAAAGGGGATGAATATTTCATAAGTCCTCCTCATTGTGCACTCTGTTGACTAACAGATCTTGGATTACTGATATCCCTAGTTGCTAATCTTAGAATACTGGATCAACAGGCAGGATCCATGGCAGGATTTTGTTTGATCCAGTTATGGATTTGTGGATGTTTTCCTTTACAGAACATGGATTGAGTTATGAAATGTACACCTGCCTGAAATTCTTGTCAGATTCCCCAATGAATGTGGATGATGTCTGTGAATCCAAATTGGGTCCTGTCTAGTTGCATGCATGAATGAGCAATGTAGTAACTCATTAATTCTATTTTAGGAGTGTCTCTAGCACCCATCAACATAGTAGCTTATTTCTGAAGCAGTGTGGGGCAAAGCACTAGACTGGGACTTGGGAGACCTGGATTCTGTTCCTGGTTCTGCCACTGGCCTGGTGGTGTGACCTTACACCTCAGTTTCCCCATCTTTAAAAATGTTTATATCTTTATAAAGGAGGTTTGAGATCTACTTTATGAAAAAAGTTATGAGCTAGATATTTATATTGGCTTTATCTTTCTTTATTAATTTATCTTTGCGTTATGCATTTGTAGGGTTGAACACTTGACCAGTTCAAAAATAATTGGTCAGTTGACCCGTCAGATATTGGACAAACAATGTCTTGTGTCAGTAATAGTAAAGGATTTTAAAGAACTAATTTATTAGAACAACAACAAGGGGAAAAAAAACTTTATTATCTCCAATAGGTTTAGCTTTAGATACTTATGCCTAATTACAAAAAACAAATTACTCAACTGAGTTATTGCAGTTGAGAAAAATGTGAAGCACAGTGAAATTACTTTCTAAAAAGTGAAAGAATTTTACCTTTTTTAGCAATGTTAGTTTAGTATTTACATGTGAACTTTATTTAAGGCTGAACAATTAGAGGGGAAAAGAAACCTAAACAGAAATAAAACACAGAGCAACTATAAGAGTCATTTCTAAATGCACTTATGTTAGATGGGCAGCAGAGCAACCCTTAAATTATCTTGCTTTACATTATCATCAATATCTTGCTTCATCAGTATCTTTATCAGAATCCCCTCCATTGATGCATATTCAGTCAACTCTTCATCTGTCGTTTTCTTTTCTAATCTTAATCTAGTCTTGATATGTACAGTGTTTTTTGTAACTTTGGTATTATATTGTAACTTTGTCAGTCCGAGGATATTAGAGAGACAAGTTGAAAGTGATCTCTCTATATCTACCCTGTCAGTCCTCATCCCCAAAGGAACCCTGCACAACACTTTCAAAAGACAAGCCTGGCAGCTTAAATTCATAACCTTGCATGACACTAAATCATGGCCTTAAATAAAGACACTGATGTGATGGGATCCCCGGGGTACAACCTGGCACTGGGGTACCTCTGTGCTCCCTTAACTCTCCAGCCTGGGCTCTCTCACAATGCGTTGTTAGTGACAAGCAGCAAACTCCTACAGGTGCTTCTATCACTCAACACAAGAGCATGTGGAGCCCCACACCCAGTTAGATTGCATGAATGCTCCCAAAGCACTCCTGAAACACCAAGAAAGGCACCTGCCAATTCCCCCCCGCTCCCTAGCATGGCATTCTGCAGACTATGCCGTCTTGCCCTGGTCAGAAGCCTGACCGGCGTAAGTTTATTACCCAGTCCACTCCTCCCTCAATGTGGAGAGGACATGTACCAGCCTTTGTACCTGAGCTGAGATTTCCCACAAACTTCAACCAAACCACAGTTTTAGGTAAAATATAAAACAAATTTATTAACTACAGAAAGATAGATTGTAATTGATTACAAGTGGTAGGCATAAAAGGTCAGATAATTACCAAAGAAGAAAAAAGTAAGTACATAGTCTAAATCTGAAAATTTATTAGATTAGGCAGTATTTAGAGCAAGCAGTTTTCTCACCCCCCAGATGTTACAGTTCTTAATACACAGACTTCTCCAAGAAGCCTGGATCAATCTCCTCAGTTTTTGTCTTTTCAGGGTTCTTGCTGCTTCCAGCATAGGTTGGGGAGGAGAAAGGCAAAGGAATGTTGCTTTGTTCCCTATTTTATATCCTTAGTTCATGTACCTAGAAGACACTTGCCCAGACGTGTCCTGGCGGGTTTTGCTGAGTGACTGGGTTGAGCAGTCCCCCTGGTCTTCTGCAACTATCATTGAATTGTAAATCCATTTATTACAACTCCCCTGCTGATTAATGGTCATTGAGACCCACTCTGGGAGCGGTTTGCCTTTTTTGTATGTCCCTAACAATCTTACAACCTATTTCAGTAACAACCATGCAGCAAATTACCATAACTTGATACACACTAATGATATACATATTTGGGAAGAACAATGGGCTCCATCAGATCATGACCTTTCATATGGTATCATACATAGCATACTTTGTATGAAATAGATCATAACTATATGATGGCATGAATCTGGGGGTTCCAGAGTGCTGCTTTGAGGGACAGAATGCCACAAGTGGATTTATGGCTTCTTACAACAATCTAACCAACTAAGCCCCCCCCCTTTTTTTTTCTCCTATGACTGCAGGGGTGTTACCGGTCACTTCACCTTGAATGTTCCCTTAGAATACATGCTAATTGCTTGTGCTAAACTATCTGTTCAGTCTTGTATTTAGCTGTGATACTCCTAGTACCTATCCCAGACCAGGAGAAGAGCTCTGTGTATCTTGAAAGCTTCACTCACCAGCAAAAGTAGGTCCAATAAAAGGTATTACCTCACCCAGCTTGCCTTTTTAGTCCTGAAACACTGTTGCCAGCTTCCAGTTTATGGTTTTGAAAGTATGATTCCCCAAACCATCCAATTTTTTTTGCATGTGCAGTAGCACACAGAAGGACTAAAATAACTTATGCCACTGTAGCTACAGTGCAGGGACACAACCTTTTTCACTGTCATGGAGCAAACTGTTTTGATTCAACTCCTGGGACAGCACTCCATGTTGTCTTATTACTTAATGGGCTGCTGCTTGTTTTATAATTTGCTGCCTCTGTCAGAATTGTTTGTTCATTTGTATATCCTTGGAAAATATGCAACAGCTGCAATGAAGTCATATGCTGAATCAGTCATTATCAGCAAGGTTTTGGCCCTGGAAGCATGGATCAAGAAGATAGGCAGCATTTGTGCCAGAGTGATCACTGGATTTTCTATGATCTTATTTTGTCTATCTGTTTTCAGCTTTTGTAAGTGGACTTCGCTCAGTATTCTCACAGATGTTTCTTAATGTTCAGGAGCTTGTTCTTTGCATCAGACAATGCAGAAAGATCATTTCATATTCTGAAAGGACTGTGCTACGGGTTCAAGCAATGCAGTGAATTTTGAGTTGTGCATCTGAAAGATTGACAAGAATGTCAGTGCAGATTACTCTGGGGTAACACCTGGCCGCCCTTTCTTTAGCAGTGGCTGACTGAAATTTTCTTGCATATTTGAAGATTTTTGATACATTTAATAGAAGATGCCCCTCAAGTATGATACAGCAAGTGCTGTATTAAATGTTGCTCAGAAATGGCTGCGGCACTCATTTGTTTTTGGAAAAATTGGCAATGCTTTTGACTTTTTACATGTAATGAGAAAATTTTCAGATCTGCAACATAATCAATGAAAAGCTGCATCGTATGGGCAGCAAATCCATAACGCAAGGCGTGGATACTCTATCTACAATGCCCAGGAAACTTTGATG
Source organism: Trachemys scripta elegans (assembly GCF_013100865.1). Classification (NCBI taxonomy): domain Eukaryota; kingdom Metazoa; phylum Chordata; order Testudines; family Emydidae; genus Trachemys; species Trachemys scripta. The sequence goes on along the minus strand of NC_048298.1, from coordinate 250,493,582 downwards.
TCTGTGGCATTGTTAGTCACAACCAAAATAACCTTCCAGGGATCCAAGTCATTCATTATCTTGGCAGAATTCAATTTTGTTTTTTATAAACTTTGGATAATATTGATCTTGATTTCTTTTTTCAGTATTTTTATCCATTTGCAGTTTCACAGTTGTATGAAATTTTGGGTTTAAACACTTTTAAAAAAAATTTTTTAATCAGTTTAAATGTTTGCAGTTGTGGGAAATCATGGGCAGGTGAGGCAATAATTTAACGACTGTCTCTAAGTTCTTAAGCAGCATTTTTCTTTCTTTGCCTATCTGTAGATGTTGATTATTATCAATGGAAATATTTTTCATTGATGTGTTTGGTGAAATCAATGTTTACTCACATTGATAAAAATCTAATCCTTCCAACTCTTGTTATATATTTAAATTGGTCAGCAATATATTGGGCTGTGTGGTGAAGCTCAGTTGTGCATTGGAGTGAGTAAAACACTGGATGTGGAGTTAACATGAAGTAGTGAATTTTGCTCCATCCATCAGCTACTAGAGACACGAGGAGCTTACTCAAGAAGAGCACTAACTTTTTCACACTGCCCTTTTGGCATTCAGAAGACTTCCTGCAAGCCATGTCCTACTCGATGCTTTGTAAATTGAAAAAATTTTAGCATACAGAGTTTCAACTATATATGAAATGGTGTACTGCAAATATAAATACCTCTAGCAAACATATGTTCAAGTTTGTTTTTTCTGGTGATGGGACCAAAAAACTTTTTAATATCAATTTGATGAACATCTGAAGAATTTTCCACTGGGTGGTAGTTTTTAATGCTGAAGCAGATGAAGTAGCAAAGTTCTTATTAGAAGATGAAGAAATGGGATTAGCTTTGCTTTTTGTCACTATCTCATTATCTTCTTCAGAAGACATTGTTCATGATGCTACTGCTGAAGATGAAGTAGGAGAATGCACTGAAGAAAATTCTGCTGCAGACTAGGTTTCCCTTTCTTGCTGTTTGACTGCAGTATCTGTCTTTGGCAGTAGGTGGACACCTCATAAGAGTTCAACAAGTTTCTCCGTTTTTATCAAGGTATCATGTACTCAGAGCAGAACACTTACGGTTAGCTTTAACAATTTTTCCATGTCTAGTAAAATTTCCATACAAATGATTTTAGCTTTCCTGACTTTGTGTAATTTATTATGCCATTATAATGTCTCTATTGCTGGAATGCTTTCTGGATTATGAAGTATCCCTTGTAGTTCAACCAGTAGTCAATCAATATTTTTGGGTATGTTTCCCCTGCGTCCTAGGAAACTATGGACTCCCAGATCACATAGGGTATGTCTACACAGCAATGTAAGCCTAAGGTTAGTGAGACTCAAGACAGCTGACCTGGGTCAGGGAACCCTGGGCTTGAGAGTGTCTACACTGCATTCTAACCGTAGGTTAAGGATTTTCTGACCCATTCTCAAGCCTAGGGCTCTGGCATCCACACTGCAGTGCACAGATCCAAGTCAAAGTAATTCTATCCCAGAGTGCCTAGTGTGCCCCTTCCTCCTCCCCTTTCCCCCTCCTCTTCCCTCCCCCCCCATGTCGATACTATTCCTATGACTGTGTTGAGTTAATTTCTTTATCTTTGTCTATTCAGTTCGGATTATAAGATCTTCAGGACAGGGACGGTGTATTTTAACTTGTTTAAAGTGCTTTGTAAACTATCATGTATACTGATGGCCTGTTACAAAAATAAAGATATACATACATACATATAATGTTTGTTTTGGAAGATTCTAGCCAATCAAGATGCTCCAGTTTCAGTTAGTTCCCAGTAGGTGCCATTAGCATTTAGTAAAATGAGTGATCAAAACATTTAAGTAGACTTGGTAAAAGGTGGCGCCAGGATGCAATCAAAAAGATAGACCAGTGCCCCCATCAGGGTATTCTTGCTGGAATGTTTGCAACATTTGACCATGGTCAAATAGGTATTTAATTTCATTATTACCAATTGACTGACTTTCCAATGTATTTTGTATGATTCTCTCATCACCATAATATTTGAGCACCTCACTGATTAAATATGCACAATGAATTCTCTGGTAGGTTTTAAGGAGACTTCTGCCCTTTGCCTTGATTGATAGCTGCCTTCCTTTTCCCCCTTCCCATCTTATCTAGATATCACTTATTTTTCTTCTTTCTACACCAAAATTAGATATTTTAATATTTTTTTATTTATAAAAAATATAAATTATCCATCCTGAGATACTTTTGGCATAATTGAAAAATACATATTAAGGAAGAAAAAATTTATCTGCTTCCCCAAACCAGAAAGAGCAGAAAAAGAACCCTGCTGCAACCATTGATCTGGGTCTTAATAAAATTGATAAATTTCTACTTGTGCTGATGTTTTGTGGGGTAAACCTGCCATCTGTGAACAAACTTTAATAAGTTCACAGTTCTTTCATCACTCCTTGGGATAACTGAGATTGCTTTACAGCAGTAGTTTTCATTTGCGGATCCCTAAAAAAATTTCAAATGGAGTTGTGGACCCCTTTGGAAATTTTAAATACCACAGGTTGAAAACCACTGTTCTATGGTAATGACAACCTAGACATCATCTGTGGACCCCCAGGAGTCCGCAGAACACAGATTGATAACCACTGCTTTACCGAATATTAAGCTACTGTTACTCAGTAAACATAATCAAAGCTCCTTTCATTTAACAGAACTTGTATTCCTCTGCATACACTAGCACTTGTCTTCTATTGTCATTTTTGCTCACATTTTACAGTGACCTTGAAGTTATATAGGCTTTTGATTGAGCTCACTCAATGAGATTTAAGCGTGTGCTTAAAGTTAAGAAAATGGCTAAAGATTTTTTGGGGGAAGAATATTGGAGTTCAAATGAGTGGGATGTTTGGATCTAAATATCAAAATTAATATGTTCTTGTGGGAAAAGAGTACAAAATTTGCTGAGACGCATCATGTAAAATCACCTTTTTGGGGAGATTAGGACACATCTGTTTTAGTTTAAAAAAACTCCTAAAATCTGTGTGAAAAGACAGTGCTGCATTTTAGAATGGATTGATGAGATCGTTTTTACTTTTGAAAAATGTACATGATCTAAACTATGTATGCACCTTATCCTCTTTCCAAGTAAATAATTTGATTAAATGGCTTATCAAACAGATCGTTGCGTATAAAAGTGTAACATTTCGAAGGAGTAGAACAATATCTTGCTTATGAGATTTCTTCCAAGGAAAACATAGTAATATATACAATATCTTTTTGCAATAGGCTAGACAAATGGCAGCTGTCCTTCTACGACGCCTGTTGTCCTCTGCGTTTGAGGAAGTCTATCCAGCTCTTTCACCAGATGTTCAAACTGCCATCAAAAGTGAACTGCTGTTGATTATTCAGATGGAAACACAGTCTAGTATGAGGAAAAAAATCTGTGACATTGTTGCTGAGCTGGCCAGGAATTTAATAGGTATGTTATGTATATGCAATGGTCACTACCTATATGTACATACCTATATGTAAATATCTGCGTTGTATTTTGCTTCCTAATCTCAAGTAGAATTTCAAAGTACAGTAGCTAACTTTTTTAAAAGAAAGCAAGTCTAGACAGAAGTGTAAGTAAAATGGTTAAATATTAAATATTGCAGCTTTAAAACAAAACATAATGATCTGAGTTTGTGCTATGTTGCTCTTTATCTATAGGGTCCTACCAAGATCACGGCCATGAAAAACATGTCCCGGACTGTGAAATAAGCCCTCCCCCATGAAATCTAGCTATTGGAGGGTTGGAGGAGGAGCATAGCTGGGTATGCCAGAGCTGGGAGCTCCTAACGTTCCCTGGGCACCAGCGAATAGTTCCCAGGGTGGGGAGGGACAGGACTTGCTCTTCTCCTGTGTAGCCACTTTCGGGGGGAGATCAGATCCACCTCCAGCTACCCCCTTGCAGGAAGCTCCAGAGCTGTTGCCCAGATGCAGAACTTCCTGTAGCAGGGGGAAGTATTCGGAGGTGGGTCTGATCTCACCTCTGAGAGTGGCTGTGCAGTGGAAGAGCAAGTCCTGTCCCTCCCCAGCCCAGACTAGCAGCTTGGAGCCCCTGGCTGGGGTGCTCGCAGCAGCACGGGGGATTAGACCCATCTCCAGGAAGCTCCATGGCTGCTGCCTTTAGAGCCCAGCTCTGAAAGCAGCATAGAAGTGAGGGTGGCAACCTCCCTATAACAGTTTTGTGGACCCCCCCACCCCTTTTTGGGTCAGGACTCCCACGGTTACAGAACTCTGAAATTTCAGATGTAAACATCTGAAAACATGAAATCCTATGGGTGTGAAATTGACTAGAATGGACCATGAATTTGGTAGGGCCCTAGTTATCCATGTAGAGGCAACTTCAGATGGCACAGTTAAGGAAACATAATTGGGATTTGGTAAGGTTTTCTTAAGTTTCACTTCCTTGACTCTTACAGTTGTGCACCAGAGACTTTATTGAATTAGTTCTTCTTATATGTGAAATTTACTCTTATGAAAAAACAGCTGATCTCTGTACCGCGGTGGTTTTTGCTTGTCAGATACTCATCTCCTTTTTTTAACCTTTCTTACATTCCTGGAGTATTTTATGCTATGGCCTTTATACATATGTGATTTAATTTTGTTTGGAATTTTATTTGAAAAAAATGTAATGACTTTTAAATGTACTGTTGTTTTCTTTTTACTAAGTCTGAATATGCACCAGTTTGCTCCTGTTGAAATGCTGCTCTTAATTTCAACTAACTTAAATTCTGCTCACAGTTCTGATTCAGTTGAATGCCAGAAGAACATGCAAAGGCTTTGCACAACTGATATCCTAATATATTAACTGCTGTAAGTTGTATTTGAAACTTAAACCACCCTAAAATTTATTTTCCCTGTAAACTTTGACTTTTTTTTCTAGATGAGGATGGCAATAACCAGTGGCCAGAAGGTCTGAAGTTCTTATTTGATTCCGTCAGCTCTCAGAATGTGGGACTGCGTGAGGCTGCTCTGCATATTTTTTGGTATGCTTCTGGACCTCAGTTAGTGCACGTGGGTTTTTAGCTAAATCAATGCTTGTAAGAAATGCAAGATAGGAGAAACTGTACTAGTTTACAACTGATTATGCATCCTGTTTATATTCTGATATATGGCATTTTACTTGACACCGAGAAAAGAGGGTAGGGTATTTGTTACTGATTTTAAGTGTATCTTAACGCTTCATTTGCAATCTGTTAAGGTCTTAAACTTATCTAAAATGGGTTAATGCAGGTATTCTTCGTCATCTTTAGGAACTTTCCTGGGATTTTTGGGAATCAACAACAACACTATTTAGAGGTCATTAAGCGGATGTTGGTTCAATGTATGCAAGATCAGGAGCATCCAACGGTAATACACATGTTCTCCGTCTATAGAATCATAAGAGGGGAGGATGATACCATAATTAGGGTGCTAGTTTAGGACTCTGTGGACTGGGGTTCAGTTCCCTGCTCTGCCATAAATTTCCTTCCTGACCCTGAGCAAGTCCCAGAAGGGTAACATTTTCAAAAGTGCCTAAGTCATGTTGGAAGTAAGTCAGATTCACTTTCCTTCAGACTTGCCTCTTAAATGCCTACATCACTTTTAAAATGGGACTTAGCCTACTAAGTCACTTACTTGGTTTTAAAAATTTTACCCTTTGTCTTTCAGTTCCCCCTCTGTAAAAATGGTGAATAATACTACCTCACAGGGGTGTTGTAAAGATCGTTTGTGGCAAGATTTCTGATGAATGAGATTATTGAAGCCCATGGTGAAAAACCCATCCACTTAGAAAAGTTTATTATATTTGCAAACTAAAAGTGAATCTAAAATGTAGCCTTTCCTACAGTGGCTCTGGTGTGACATATTTGCAGCTAGTTTAAAAACCATATCAAATATGAAAGCACTCAAATGTGTCTATACCATTACAAATTCTAATCTTAGCCTGAAACAGCCTTTTTCCTCCCCCCTTCCCTCTAGGTTAGGATGCTGTCTGCAAGGGCTGCAGCTGCATTTGTACTCGCTAATGAGCACAATCTTCCTCTTCTGAAACATTTTGCAGACTTGCTACCTGGAATCTTGCAGGTAAGAAACCACACAGAAGGTGTCTTATCACTGTCACCTATATTTGCCTAACGTGAGCACAAGCCATTGATTTGTAAACTCCTTAGTGGCTTGTGAATTCTTGTGTGTTCCACATTGATCATATGTGCCAAATCGTTTCCTCTTCCTAATCTTTTTTGTTGTTCACTTAGGGCATGTCTACACACAGCTGATGTAGTGCGTCTAGTGAAGACATTCTATGCAGATGGGAGAGAGTTCTCCCGTTGGCATAATAAAACCACCTCCGTGAGTGGAGGTAGCTATGTAGGCAGGAGAAGCTGCCGACATAGCGTTGTCCACACCAGTGGTTATGTCAGTGTAACTTACATCACTCGGAGTTGATTTAGTCACACCCCGAGCGACATAAATTATGCCGACATAAGCTGTAATGTCGACCTAGCCTGAAACTGTAAGTTCTTTGGCACAGAGACTTTCATTGTTTGCCCACCCTCAAATACATATTGGGTGCTATTGTAACACAAATAATAAATAGGGTCTAAGATAAAACACTTGATCTTTATAACTAAATTTCTATGGAAAATCATAGTTTATTTTAATGTGGTCGATATCTTAAATGTTATGGTAACATTTGAGCAGTAAAAATGAATGAAATTAATTTATTGTAGAGTCTTTGCTGGTGTACATCTTTAAAAAAGAACTATGCTCAATCGTATATTATAAGAAAACGCAAGATTATGAAATTGTAAATAGTAAAGCAGGATGTTAAACATCTGCTAAGGATAAATATTTTTAAATCAGGAGGTTCAAATAACTTGCATACAAGATTACTCAGAGTTGGCTGGAGAGATCTCTGGCTCAGTGATCACTTTTAATAAATCTTGGAAATCTAGGAAATTCTGGAAGTCAGGCAAAATACTAATGTTGTGTGCTGTTATTCAGAAAGGGCAGGCACGATAACCTAGGTAGTCATAGGGCTGTTATTCTAACATCAATTCCAGGCAAAATAATGAAAACTGACCTGGTAGTCAGTGAACAACGTAGTAAACGTTGAGAATATAATTAATGCTAATCAACATGAATTTATGAGAAATAGGTTTGTCAAACCTGATTTCATTTTTTGATGAGATTACAAGTTTGGTTAATATATAGACTTCTTTGTAAGATGTTTTACTTAGTATTGTGGAACATTCTGATTTTAAAAAACCCTAGAACTATGCAACATCAAAGTATACGCTAAATGAATTGCTAACGGACCATCTCAAACTAATTGGCAATAGGAATTGTCATCAGATGGGTGTGTTCCTTGTGGAATGTTGCAGGAATTGGTTCTAGGACCAATACTGTTTGAGTCTTTCGATTATCTGGAAGAAAATATGAAATCGCTGCCAATAACATTTGCTGATGGCTCACAGATTGAGTGATAAATGAGGATAAGTCACTCATACAGAGCAATCTAGATAACTTGGCAAGGTCGGCCAATTCATACAAATTATTTAATAGAGCCAAGTGCAGGGTCATACATGTAGAAACAAGGAGTGGATCCTAGAAAGCAGTGACTCTGAAAGATTTAGGGGTCATAGCAGAAAAGCAACTGAACATGAGCTTCTAATACAAGGTTGTGGCAAAAAGGCTAATGTAATCCTTGGATGTATAAATAGGGGAGTAGTGAGTTGGAGTAGGGAAATGATTTTATCTTTCTGGCACTGGTGAGATTGATACTGGAATACTGTATTCAGTTCTGATGTCCATATTTTTAAAAGGATGTTGAAAAATTGGAGAGGGTTCAGAAAAGAGCCACAAAAATGACTTGTGGGCTTGGGGGGGAAAAAATTCTTACAGTGAGACTTAAGGAGCTCAATCTATTTAGTTTATCAATAAGCTTGAGAGAGGACTTGATTTGTATATGAAAAACCTTTGCTGAGAGAAAATACCAGGTATTAAACAGCTCTTTAATCTAGCAGAGAAAGGCATAACAAGAGCCAGTGGCTGGAAGCTGAAGCCAGACAAATTCAAATTAGAAATGTCAGTTAACAGTGAAAGAAATTAGCCATTAGAACAAAATATGAAGGGAAATGGTGGATTCTATGTCTTTGATGTCTTAAATCAAGACTGGATGCCTTTCTAGAAGATATGCTTTAGTCAAACAGAAGCTGTGGGGCTCAATACGGGATTAACTGGGTAAAATTCAGTGGCCTGTGATATACAGGTCAAACCAAATGTTCTTTTGGTCCCTTCTGGCTGTAGAGGATCAGAGTGGAGACTCATCTGTGATTCAAGTTGGCTTATGTTTGTTTTGAAAGGGATAAAGCTGTGCAAGAGTTGGGGTTAAAGAGTATATAGTTTTGGGAAAAGCTAAGTGGAGTAGATTGAGCTCTACTTGGGCAGGTAGTGTGGTACAGATGGTTTTATAAAAGGAAGCAGGTAATAGCATGTTTGTTTGGTACAGTATTTGTAGCAGCCATAGTGAGTTCAGAGTAGGATAAGAACATTAAGGTAACCTTTGTTGCTAGGGTCAGGAGGATGGCTTGTTGCTGGAGGCAGTGGAAGCTATAAACATAGCCTCCTTTACTCTGATAAGCTGAACCTAAATTTTCTGCCAAGATTCCTATCTTCTGCAGCAGACTAGAAATTCTGTAGCAGCTTAATTTTAAATGAAAAATTGAGCCTGTTTTAACTGTGGAAATGAATACAGGAACTGTATTCATTTCAGTTTGATATTGAAATCAGTTTTTTACTCAAGAATTTCAGTCGCCTGACAAATTTTGTTTTGACAACATAATTGTTTTAGCTGAGTATGATACAATTAGGACTTTTGGCAGCTAGAAAGAAGCAAGAAGGAATTGTGGGAATCATCCTGTTCATAGTAAAATAGTTAAAATAGGCACAGATGGGTCTGAAAACTAAAGATGGCAAACAGCCTATTTGGATGCATATGTGCAGTTTACCCCTCAGAGCTTCAATTTGAGGCCTTCTCAAGATTCAGTAAACACTATATTGATTGCATGTGGTTCATGATTTCAAGATTTCCTTTGCAACCTTAAGGGATGGCTACATATTTGTAATTGAAAACTCATTCTAGTCCACAGTTTTGTGGTAAGGATGGAGTCTATGGCTATGGTAAACAGAATATGTAGATCCCTGGTTATAAATAGCAGATGAGAAGTGTTGGGATAGTTGTGGATGACCTTTGGAGGCAGTTGGAAAAGAGTTCTGCGGCTGTTGAAGTTCATTCTACTGATTGGCTAGTGGGAAGGATATGAAATGTTGTTACAACCATGATTAAAGCTTGGCTTTGAACACCAGTGACACATTCTGGATGACCAGTTAGGCCTTTAAACCAGACTTTTTTCAAGCCTTGATATCTAAAGTTCAGCTCCTTAATTCACAGTTAAGCCGCTAAATACAAGAACCCTGACTTTCAAAGGAAATGAAGCACCTGCACCTCCAACTGACTTCAGTGACTTGGGTGCTCAGTACTTCTGAAAACTAACTAGGCCATTTATATTTAATGTAGAATATGAATTTGGGCATGTGACTTCAGATACCAGGTTTGAAAATATTGACTTTTTGCTGTACAGCTATTCAAACTTGCAATGGATGGACAAGTAGGACTTCACTTTTTGTCCTACTACCTTTTCTTCACTGAAAAATGAAGAAAAATCCGTGTACATGCCAGGGTCAGACGGGTGGAGCGTACTAACTAAGGATGACCTGTCTTGACTAAGCAGTATCTTCCATGATGGAAATTAAACCGTTGAGATCCTAATTATGTTGAAAAGCAATATTGTATTATATATATTGAAGAACTAAATACAATTTGTAACTTGTTTGCTTTAAACTATACTTGTGTGGTAAAGAACAAAATCTGGTTAATAGTGATACAAATAAATATCTATTATACTGATAAGAGGTGACTGCCAAAGGAACAAAAGTGCCTTTTTTACGATAAAAAGAGCAAAAGACTTGTGTTTACCTTAGAAATTCAGATCATATTGCCCTATTTTTCCTGGAAGGCCCTAAACATGACTGAAGAACTAGGGGCATTTTGATACTACATGATCAAGAGAACACTGTCTAACCAATTAAAAGGCAAGGAAGCTTTAGTTAACTTTAAATTTTTAACATACAGCTTTAGACAGTTGCTGGTTGGTTAGGATATCTTTACAAAAAATGAATACATTTTCCATTCCCATGCCCTTCAGTTGAGGGCTAACAAGGGTCCCATTCTAGTTCCAGATTCTCCATTAAAAGCAAGGAAGAATAAACTTGATATGCCTGGTATTTCTAAGGTGTTTGTTTAAACTTTAAAACTGCATTTATACAACAGAGAAACAAAATGAGCATGAATTTGTTTTTTCCTTGTGGATTCCCTTCAGTTACTAGTTAGTGAGTAAGATGTATGAAGTATTAGACATGCTTTTTGGGAGTTATACCTGTTAAACTGCTAAAATGCAATTTTTACCATTTGAGCCCTGCTGACTTACTGTTTTGGTTTGATTTTATGAAGTTAAGTCTCTGTCTCCCCCCATTGTGTTGGCTCTGCTTATATTTACACCAGCGGGAGTTAGTCACACATAGAAGAAATAGACCCCATAATCTTGAACTACAGTAAACAGCCTGAATTAATGTTTTTGCAGAATCTCTTCATAATCCAGTGTTTTGGTAGCATCAGTAAAAAGCAAATATTTTAATTTCATCCTAATTTTTTTATAGGCTGTAAATGACTCCTGTTACCAAAATGATGACTCCGTTCTAAAATCCCTTGTAGAGATTGCAGATACTGTTCCGAAATATTTACGTCCTCACTTAGAACCAACATTACAACTAAGCCTGAAGGTAAATCTGGAAATTACAAAGAGCAAATTTTCATTTGTTAAACTTCTGGTCTAACTATTCAGCTTTAATCTTTAATCCTGGCAGTTGTGTGGAGACACCAATCTCAATAACATGCAACGTCAACTGGCCCTGGAAGTAATAGTGACGCTATCAGAAACTGCTGCTGCTATGCTGAGAAGACATACCAACATTGTTGCACAAGCTAGTAAGTAAACTGCTCCTGTTATCTATCTATTAAATAACTTGCCTCCTTTTTAAAATGTTAAACCAATGTCCTACGTGTTAACTAGCACAATAACCTCACTAGACTTTCAGTGTTGCAAAACATTTATCAACATCTGCAAGCCCCTAAATCAATTTCCCAGAACTCTTGGTGAAGGCCACTTCGTGGCAACTTTGAGATGTTTTGCCTTCTCGCTCATGATTTTGTGAACGCCTCTAGTCTGCAGCTGCATAACACTTCTATAGCAACTACAGCAAATGCTTACAGAGAAAGTGATATTGGGGAAAGCATTTGATGTGTTTTTACTTAGCAGTCACAAGATACAGTCCAAACTTTCACACTATACAAACCCAACTATGGATACCGAACTATTAAAGTCCTAAATTCACAGTTTCTGTTTAGGCACCTAAGTGGCCTCATTTTTCCAAGTGCTAAGGGCCCCGGTTCCCAGTTAATGTTAATGGGAGTTGTGGTTATGCTGCATCTTTGAGAATCAAGCAGTTTATTCAGATGCTTAAATATGGGGTTAAGTTTCAATCCAAAATACTGATTAAAATCTAGATTGTAAACTCTCTAAGACAGGTACTATGCCTCTCTAAAGCGTGGCACACATTTTTGGACACTAAAAATAACTTTCTTGGCTGGACAACCCAACAACAGAGTACTGTTTTTATATGGATAACTAAATGCATTTTGCTCCACCTGTCAGATTCTTTTGTGAGCAGACAGAGCATCGAAATAAACAAGTCATGCTCGCTGAAAGATTTTTTTTTTTTTTTCCCCACACAGTGGTAGTTGAATAGACTTTGGTGCACCATGTGCTAAGTCCCTGGAAATTACATAAAGGCAACTTGCTATTTCATTCTCCTGCAAGTTCTGAAAGCGCTGCTTTATGCTCGTAACTGTTTTTAAGAGATATTAATCATCTAGGAAGACAGCCAATCCTAATTTTTTACTGTCTTTACCTATATATCTAGAAGAAAAAAACTGTGGCGGTCAAAGACTTCTACATAGTGTGCATGAAAAGCAAGTCTTTTATAGAGGTGTTTTTCAGGAGTCCTTTATATTAAATGTCACTATTCTCAGTAGGCGTAAATGTTTTAAACCATTCGCTAGAGTCATTTGTACTCTTCCAGGTTTTTGGAATCTTTGAGTCTTGGTGCCAGTGACAATGTGTGGTTGAGATTCTGATTTTAACTGGATTTGAACAGTGGTGTATAAGAGCCTCCCCGCTACTGCATCTGTATGCTTACAAGTCATGCATATGTGTGCTTGAAAAGCCTATCATCTCAGGTATAATCCTTTGAAGCAGCTTATTCGTAGTGCCTTCCCACATAGGCTTCTGATAGTCCGTCACATTCAAACTTTGCTTGGGTATGCAAGAGGTTATCTTGGTGGGCAGACTAAAGCACTTTGAGAATTTTGCAGACACAGTGCAATTTCTTCTGGCTTACTGTACAGATCCACAATTGGTTAACTCAGTACATAGTCTGAGTGCTCCTGGATTCTTTGCCAAGTTCTCTCACAGCATCATCAGCAAGTAATGCTTTCTGCCATCTCTATTTGTTACCCGGGGTTATCTGAACCCAAAGCTGTGGTAACTAATCTGTTTTCCAGGCAGTGTCAGGAAATAAGTCAGGGGGGACTCAGCACCTCTGTCTGATAAATTATTGGTACACACGAGTGCTTCCACCCAACAATCCTTGTTTTTATTGAGTATAAAGCACACATCAAAACTAGCAATAGTCTAGATTAGAAGCACCTCAGATTATAGTTACCCAAAGCCTGAGGTGGTATCACGTTGCAGCAACAAGTTTTCAGTGCCCAACCTTTCTCCTAGCCACTGGGGAGTTAGGTGTCAGTCTCCTAGTTCATAGAAATCTTCTCCGACTTCTCCCAAGCTTCTCCAAAGTACACTCTCTAACTAAACTTCTTATAGGTTCTCTTTAGACCAAGCAAGTAACTCATAATAGGTTAACAATTTCCCTAGCATCTGTGAATAATAATTCATTATTCTACTTATCAGCCAAGCAACTTCAGCAAGAAATTTACAAATGCAGATACCCAAATCTAGGTCTGTTTTCTGTCCTTTCACTGTAAATATCCTGTTAGTAACACTCTTCACTTTGTGCAGCTGTCTTGTCTGCCTAAGCAAGGCTGAATTAATCCTACGTGGTGTCCTTGCTTCCAGCCCATGGGGCTAAGTACACAAGATGGCTGCGAGTTATGTCAAGTCAACTTCTCTTGTAAAACAGTTGGCTAGGAGACTGTCCCATCCTGGTGGATGTTGACCTGGCCTTGGTGTACACTCCTGCATCACCACCTCTGTGGACCACAGCAATGCAGTATATACTTAAGTATAAATCTATCAGCCTTACCAAACACTAGCAAGTATGGAATGCCACAGCATGCCTCCTCAGCAACACAGGCTACTGTGGGCACATGAAACAAGTTTTGTGTGTTCTATGCTGGCTTCCATACAATATAAAGTAAAGTTTAAGGTCATGGTTCTTATCTTCAAGGCATGAAATGACCTAGGCCCAGCCTTTCTAGAAAGTGGCATAAAGCTCCAGGATGAGGACTATGGTTGAAAACTGCTCCTTGGGCACAATTGAACTTTTTACTATGAGTGATGTTTGTCAATGCAAGAGAGCTTTCTCAGCAGCTGGTCTAAGACTGTAACTAACTCCCTAAGGCAGTGGTCCCCAAACTTTTGAGGGGTTGTGCCCCCCCACCCCTGTTCCTGCTCCACTGGGGCTTGCGGGGAGACCCAGCCAGGGGTAAGGAGGCTGGGGCTGGGAGTGGAGCTGGAGCCATAGCCAGGGGCTGAGCAGAACTGCAGCTGGCTGCAGTGGGGGCCAACAGCTGGGCCTTCGGCCAGGTGCAGCTCCGCTCCTGCCCCAGCCTTGGCCCTAGGCGGGGAAAAGAGCCGAGACTGGGAGGAGGGCCAGGAGCCAGGGTTGTGCCTGTCGGTGGGACTGGAGCAGAGCTGAGGGCAGGGAAGGTGTGAGTGGTGCTCCCTCCCTGCTTCCTATTGGGGCTGACCTGGGCCCCACTGTGCCCCGCCCCTGCAGGTTCCTTTGGGTCCCACAGTTTGATAGCCCTTAGGGCAGAAGTCCCCACAGACATACTACTACTTACTCAAATTGCAAGGCACATTTCTTGCCTTCTTTAATATAAACATATAGCCACATGTACATAGTGTAAAAACAAATAAAAACCCTACCAAACATTACATTGCACACACAATTATCCTGATAGGCAGAACAACACGTGACAGAAGTTAGTCATGTTGTTTAATGGAAGACACTCAGATACTGTGGTGATGAGGGTGTAGCTATTTAGAAGCTAAGGTTCCATATTTACAAAGTAAACTTTCATTTTTCAAATGCAGGGATGGGCAAGTTGACAATTGATGGATTAAGTGTCCAAGGTTCTCCATATCTTGAGCTCTTCTGAAAGTTCCAAGGTACTTTCAGAGGGAAAAGCCCATTTCTAAAGGGCTTATATCTTGTTTGTGCAAAAAGAAGACAAGGCAGAACAGAAGGGCTACACACCTGGGATCCGAAACAGGTGATCAGGTTGTCAAGATGAAGATTAGGCCTGTGTCATCTAAATATGTACAGCCATTGAGAATTACTTACTGGTCTGTTTGCCATATTTCAGTCAATAGCTTTTTTTTTTTTTTTTGAGGTTTTTATCTATGCCAGGTATACTGTCTGTGCACCCAGAGCTCCTCATGGAGGGCAGAAAAACAGGGAAATGGTCTTCTGTAGTCAGTCATCAGACTTTATCAGCCAAAATTTGGAGGATTCCTTGTCAAAGCTTCAATAAATCAGTCCAAGCACATCTTAACTCTAATGCCATGTTTGTCAAATATTTCTAAACCTTTCTAATGGATGTTGGCAGCCTTTACTTTATCATTGTAATCTTGACCTTTGCAAATTAAAATTCTTCAGAAGAACTTGGTTGTAATTTATTTTTGGTAATGAAAGGGTATTCCTAATTTCTATTCCATTATTTTTACTGCATGAATGTTCTGTATGAAGCAAAATGTTCTGAAGAATGTCCTCTCCTAAACTCATTCAGCGCTATAGATTAAATGTTACTTTAGTATACTGTAATTTAATTGGGATGACTGTCAGGTTTTCATTTTGTATTTAGTTCCTCAGATGTTAGCAATGATGGTTGACTTAGAAGAAGATGAAGATTGGGCAAATGCAGATGAGCTTGAAGATGATGATTTTGACAGGTATTTGACAAACCAGCTATCTCAATTAAAAGAAACCCCATAGCATACAGATGACCTGGGTGTTTGCAAGATGGGGAGGCAGCTTGTTTGCATCCTCCACTCCCACACTGCTTGTCCACCACTACCAGCAGCAGCACACACATTTCTCCTTTTTACAGATAGTGGAAGTGAAAATAGAAGCCTTGTGATATAAGTTGGCACCACAACTGGCAGAAAATAATTTAGAGGTCTAGAATTACATTACTGATGTTGGAAGGAAAAGGATCAGAAGCAGTTTATTCTTGGACAGGAACAATGCTAAAGGGGAGGGTGAACAGACGTAGAAGTTTGTTTATTTATATCTATATATAGATATATATCTCATTGAATAACTAGCTTTGGGTGTAAATAAATCTTTCTTTATAATTGAAAGACTCCAAATATAAGCATTTATATCTTTCAGCATTCAAACTTATTTGCTTGCAGGGATCATTCACATTCAGAGATGGAAAAAGCGTATTTCCTCTTACACTTTTCAAATGAACTGTTGGACCTGTTGACTTTTTACCCTAGACTTTGAATTAATCATGACATTTTTTTAAATACTAACTTTAGCAATGCAGTTGCTGGTGAGAGTGCATTGGACAGAATGGCATGTGGCCTTGGAGGGAAACTTGTTCTGCCTATGATTAAAGAACATATTATGCAAATGCTCCAGAATCGTAAGTAACTTGATGCATTGTTTTCGAGTTTTAGCTTGTATAATTATTTTTGTAAAGCCTTGTTCAGCTACGTAGTGCTTTCTGTTAATTATCCTTTCGTATTATTAATAGGTGCATATAAAACTGTTGATATTGTAGATAGACTTGTAATTTAATTCATTTTTTATCCAAAATGAATTTCAAAAATCTATCTAATGTGATGAATGTGTTCTGCTTTGGGTGGTCAAGCATAGAGGAACTATTTTATTAAAAATAGTGAAGGAACTCCAACAGCTTCCCTTTAAAACGTCAGACTTTCTCTGGATTTAGTTATAAATGAGGGAAAATGTCTGTTACATTGAAGAATTTTGATTTATATAGGACTTCTGAGTTTTAGAAATACCCACTGCATATGAGCAGTATGACATTTCCCACTAATTCAGTAGAACAATGAGGATGAGTTTGACTAGATAAATGTGCTACAGATTGTCACAATTGGTAATTGACACTTCTGGCATCCTCTGCAGACAACACCAAAGGTTATTTTGGATACCGACTTCTCTTTAGAGACAGTCCCTCCAGTTTAGAGTTTGGGCATCTTGCTAAGGCATTGTGAGGCATTGTAAACTGCCTCTTCCAATCCTCTAACTTTACAGGACTCTAGTCTGCAGGCGTCTCAATCCTACTTCTTTCGCAAGCATTAAAATCACACTGATTTTTTTTTTGAAAACACATTAAGGTGCAGAGCTCATACATGGATAATAACAGATCACACACTGAAACACAGTAGTAACCATTATGGTGGACAAGCTGGGTTTTGACATACTGATCCACCTTATAGTAGTATGGATCCTCCATACACCCTGGCCAGCCATCTATCTTCTCCTCACTTCTAAGTATCCATAATGTTTGATTGTGCAACTGGATTGCTCATTAATCATATTTTGCACATTTGGGTATATTGCACCTTAAAAGGCATACTGAATTTGATTTGGACAGCCAGGTATAGGGGTTGAAGAAGGCCCAGATCTCTGTGTATCCTCTCCTACTTTAATAACATTAACACCAGTCAGAACACATCTGAAATCCATTCTTGTTTTTTCCACCCTGATAACAAACTTTTTATCTCAGTAGGTAACACTCCACATCAAGGTGTACAGCCATAGTGTGCAACACTAGATGTGGTTTGAGCATTGGCCTGCTAAACCCAGGGTTGTAAATTCAATCCTTGAGGGGGCTATTTAGGTATCTGGGGCAAAAATCTGTCTGGGGATTGGTCCTGCTTTGAGCAGGGGGTTGGACTAGATGACCTCCTGAGGTCCCTTCCAACCCTGATATTCTATGTTTTCTATGAATGTGATCTAAGTCACAAACCACTAGCAGCCTTCTTGTGCTGTTCAATTTCTGAAATGAAAGTTATTCATTGTAGAAAACTACTTGGATACTTTGGAAACTGATTAATCCTTTGCTGTTCAATACCTTCAGAAGTGGCAGGTACCTAGAGTCTTTATGTAGCCCCTTGGAGTTTGGGGGCTGGGTCTCATAAAAGTTGGAAGCACTCATTCTCACCTGACTTGCTAGTCAGTATGCCCTGATCCTTCCATTAAGCAGGGATGCAGCAATCTGGGTTGAGTGATAGTGACAGGTGAGGCACATGAGGCGTGTGCTCTGCTGGGAAGGAGAACCTGTTGCAATATTTATTTGGTGAAGTGGCATTGGTAGGCTAATAGGAGGGAAGGGCTCTTATTTGCAGGTAGGGAATAGAGGAGAGACAGCAAGGTTTTCTGATATTAAAACTTCAAAAACAATATCTTATTTAATCAACTGTTAAAGATGAATTACAAAGAATTTTTGTTTCTCTTTTTTAGAGGTAAAATTCCAGTCTTTTCTCTCAAACCTTCCTTACATAAATTAAAGGTTGTAAGTTTTCTCCTCAGGGGGTGGGATGCCAGAATGTGAGCCCCAACAGGCTGAGGTATCAGCTCTCCTGACATCACATGAATGAATGCATGCAGGCATGCATACTAATAGCAGTGAGTTGGAAGGAAGACATACAATGTGATCTTCATGAATTAGGAAAAAGCAGTGAACTTGAGCAGCAGCAAAAATAGAAGCACTGTAACTGCTGCTTCCCAGCATCCACTATCAGAACTAGCACTTTCTAGCCTAGTTGTATGATGCAAATCAGACTATCTTTCGCTTATAATGAAGCAAGCTGCAACTCGGATGCCAATCCATGGTGGTGGTGTATTGGTTAATTTTGCAGGAGTTGGAAATCTTTATGTTGTGACTGTTTAGGGCAATCCTGTGAGTGGTGGGTTGGTACTACGCAATTACTATATTTACATTATCCTTTAGATTTTCTACAGTATAGAAGAAAGATCAGCCATCTAGACTACTGGGGTTTATGAAACAGTGGAGTAGTGGGAGTGGATAGTCCATTTTACCTCACTATAATATGTCTGACCAGAGTACAGTGGTTTAAAAAAAAAAAAAAAAGCCAGATGTTGAAGTAATCATTTTTTACTTGACTAATTTATTTGGGATGGGAGAACTGCAGGCAGCTCTTTTCTCTGGTGCTACAGTACTGTGGAGTATATGGTGCACTACTTTACAGCTAGTAGCAAAAACTGACCTTCATACGATCCCAAACTACCTCATAATTCAGCAGATGTATGTGAATAGCATTAGGGATCATGGTAGTAAGAGCCGAAGTGCCCTTTACAAGTTGTAGCAGTGGAGACACCTGGTATCACTAATCCAAAATTCTTGACTTTTGATGTGAGGAGGAGTCTTTGTCTACCTTCTTCCCACAGCAAAGCAGGGAAAGAGAGTAGGATATTTGACAGATTTGGCTGTATCTTTCCTTGTATGTTTTATTTTCAAACACTCTTTGTTGTGGTACAAGGAAGATCATTGTGGGCAAAAGGATATTGCTAATGCAATTCTCCACTCTAAAGTAAAGTTGTTAAGGAGAGATGTAGGTCAGGTGTCAGTCAGGCTAATAGGCCAAACATTTTAAAAAGAGTGAAAGTTAAATTCCTAAATCCATATTTAACCTTTGGCCAATTTTTTAAAAAAATTGAAGCCTATCCTTTGATAAACGTATTAGGAGGATTGAATAGGCTACATGACGACATTAGAAAGTTGGTGTGTGGGAGGAGTGGCGGGAGGAGGGGAATTCTTTGTTAGTCTTTAAATTGGAATGTTCAGTGCTCTTACCTAGATTTTTTTTCTTTTCTTTTTTTCCAAACACTGAAGAAGAGGGGCAAGCACAAGAGTATGGAAATCACTGGTAGCAAGATGGAAGATGTCTTTTCCTGAAACGTTCCTAGTTGACTTATTTAACTATTTCCAGACACTAGCACTAGAGATGAGGCATCAATAGCTTAGAATTTCTGTGTTCAGTTTTGGGCAGAAGGGTTTGTCCCCCATTTCCTCAAACTAGCCAGAAGAAAAGGATGTCTGGGTACATGCAGGGGTTGGGCGGGAGCAGTTTTGACATACATAGATAAAGTATCCAGACATGTTTTTACAATTTTAAAATGAGACCTTCTGTATTCCTGTCTTTCCCTATTCTTATTTTCCAAAATGGATACCTTATTTTCCATGTAATGTCTTCTTACACAGCTGATTGGAAATACAGGCATGCTGGTTT
The DNA here is from genome assembly GCF_013100865.1 of Trachemys scripta elegans. Lineage (NCBI taxonomy): Eukaryota > Metazoa > Chordata > Testudines > Emydidae > Trachemys > Trachemys scripta. The sequence continues at coordinate 250,473,856 of NC_048298.1, read as the reverse complement.
GATGGCTCTGTCAGCTATTGGAGAAGGTTGTCATCAACAGATGGAGGGAATTCTAAATGAGATAGTTAACTTCGTTTTACTTTTCCTCCAGGATCCTGTAAGTTTAATGCCGTTGATTGGTCAAAATTTGTCATTTAACTTCTGCTTTTATAAACACTTACTATTTGAGGGGAATGTTATTTCAGCATCCAAGAGTGAGATACGCAGCCTGTAATGCAGTTGGACAAATGGCTACAGACTTTGCCCCTGGTTTCCAAAAGAAATTCCACGAGAAGGCAAGTAATACACAATCAAAGATAAATTTTTGTTCCATTTGGAAACTTGTTTTGAACATAAACTATTCTGTTGTAGGTAATTGCAGCTCTTCTGCAAACCATGGAAGATCAAGGCAACCAGCGTGTTCAGGCTCATGCAGCTGCTGCACTCATTAACTTTACTGAAGATTGTCCGAAATCACTGCTTATTCCCTATCTGGATAATCTAGTGAAGCATCTTCATTCCACCATGGTGATTAAATTGCAGGAGGTATAATATGCTTAATGATATTGCTTTGTTAAAGTCTTCTGTCAAGTTTGCAAAACCCATTTATTATCCTACAGTAATTATTTGACTTTTGTAAAACAGCTGATATGAAATTTGCATTCAGTACCCATTAGTATAAAAAACCGAACATTGTGAATAGTGATGTGTAGACTATAACAATATTTTATCAGAATTATAATCTGTACATACGCCACATTTGGGGATGGGACAAAATTTAATTGAAAATTGTAAGTGGCGTAAGTTTTAGAGACAAACCATCTTTTTCTTTTTTTTAATCCCAAAGTTAATACAGAAAGGCACTAAGCTGGTTTTGGAACAAGTTGTGACTTCCATTGCATCAGTTGCAGATACAGCAGAGGAGAAATTTGTTCCCTACTATGACTTATTTATGCCCTCTCTAAAACACATTGTTGAGAATGCTGTACAGAAGGAACTTAGACTTTTAAGAGGAAAAACTATTGAATGCATTAGCCTAATTGGCCTTGCCGTTGGTAAGGAAAAGGTAAGTCTTTAAGATGTATACTGTTAACTGTCGAGTCAAAGAGAATCTATTTTTTTTTTTAAAGCCTTTCCACATAATAGTATGTTGCATTTCCTTCACTGACTGCTCAACCTTCAGATTTGTTGCTGTCTGTCATACTTCCAAGTTCCTTTAACTGGGGAGGTAAATAAATATTTCAGCTGGCTTCATTTGAATAGTTTTAGTTCTGTGCCTCATGTTGGTCTTTTGTTCTGTATTTCAAAGATTACTACCTTGTACTTTAGTCTTTGCTAGATTCAGAAGTATGATATATTCTCCATAATGCTAGACCCTGATTCTTATGGATGGGCAGCTTCGTCTGACATGGCCTGATGTGTGGTTGGAGCTTTCCTATTGCATAAATCCAGGGTTCTAAAAGGAAGATAAGAAAGAAGGCTTTGTAACCTTGGGAAAAGGGAGCAAATCACATTTTCTCTTCCTGTTTCCTGGCCCTTATTAAATACCTTAATTTAAAATATTGGCATATGAAGCTTAGTTTGATGTTGGGTTTTTAAAGCAAGTATCTGAAAACATTAACTTTCCAAGCTTTCCATGCACTTCTAGTAGTGCCACCAGAACTGGTTTGCAGTTTGCTATGATTCTTTATGTAAGAACCCAGATGAAACTGACAGTGAAGTTGCAGCAATGAATTATGGGGCAAGGGGATGGGAAGGAGTGTAGGAATAGTATACAGTACACTCCTATTTATCCAAATGGCCTAAGGGACAGCTGAAATTTTTTGGATATCTGGGCAGTTGGATAAACGGAAGTGCTGTTAACTAACAGGGCTATATGGGGGAAACTGGATTTAAATAACAAAGATTTTCAGATAACTGCAATTATATTGTATTCCTTGAATTGGGTGGATAACGTGGGGAGCGGCTGAGAACACAAACAAGACGTAGTCATGTTGCTTAAAGCACTACTAGAAGTTGCTCAGATAGTATGGTGGTGATTTCAGTATAGGGATAGAATGTGCTGTAGGTTGTGTGTATATTCTCTGCGCTCAAGACGTAAACATCCTGAATTATGTCAGACTAGCTAGTGCTGCTAGCTTCTCCTGATTCTGGAGTGAAATCAGAATAGACAGGAAAAACACTCCTAGGAAGTTTGACTCCCCGTGTCTTTCTGTATGAATGCTAAGAATTAGAATTATAAGTGCTTTTTATCTTCGTTTTCAATCCACTTCATAAAGGGGCATAAATACTATCCCCATCTGCAAGAAAAATGAGGTACAGATTAATTTGTCTAAGACCATATGGTGATTTGTAATAGAACTTGAGTCTCATGCCTCCCGATCCAATGTGCTCTCTGCAGTTGGCTTCTCCTTCTAGCTTTATGTTAGAGCAGGGATCAGCAACCTTTGGCCCGCGGCTTGCCAGGGTAAGCACCCTGGCAGGCCGGGCTGGTTTGTTTACCTGCCATGTCTGCAGGTTGGGCCGATCGCGGCTTCCACTGGCCGCGGTTTGCCGCTCTAGGCCAATGGGGGGCGGTGGGAAGCTGCGGCCAGCACATCCCTTGGCCTGTGTCGCTTCCCACAGCCCCCATTGGCCTGGAGTGGCAAACCGCGGCCAGTGGGAGCCGCGAACGGCCCAACCTGCGGACATGGCAGGTAAACAAACCGGCCCGGCCTGCCAGGGTGCTTACCCTGGCGAGCCGCGTGCCAAAGGTTGCCGATCCCTGCTTTAGAGCATTGGTTCTCAACCTATTTACCATTGTGGGCTGCATATGCAGCTCTGTTATGTGGGCCACATCCACACTATATATAGTACATGTACATCTTAGTAATATTTTTTATTTGTTATGACAACAATACGATTCAAATTGATATAGTACCTTTCATTTCAACACAGGCAAATATCTACCAAGAACATTTTAAATTAGCAAAATAAGTCAAAACATTAATTGTTAATGAATTTACTGGAAGGGTGGCATGGCATGGAGTATTGCCACCTTCACTTCTGTGCTGCTGCTGGCATTGTGGCTGCAGAGCCTGCCTACAAAGATGGGAAGCCCTTCCCGGTGCAGGGGCCCCCTCAGCCAGGGATTATTCTCCCCCACCAACCCCCAAAACACTGGGCTGGCACACATGATTGCCTGGCAAAGACAGGGTTGCATATGCAGGGCAGACCGGCCCCATTCAGGGACTGCCCTCCTATGTACCCAGACCCCCACCTAGGGACTGCCTCCTGGCACCAAGCAACTGCCCCCAGCACCCAGACCCCTCCAAGTCCTGCCTCCTAGCACTTGCCCCACCTTATCCATGGACTGTGCCCCAATATTTAGCTGCCCATCCAGGGACTGCCACCAGTCCCCCCACCCCCACCTAGTCTGTCCCCATGCACTAATTGCACCCTCCTCCCCGTGCCCGCTGGTCTCCTACCTCAGCTGTGCAGCCTGCCCTGCCCACCTGCTACTGCAGTCCTAGTGCCGGGGAGTCTGCTCCAGTCAGAGTCACGGGACCCTTAATCCTGTGGGGTGGGGGAGTCTCTGAGCACTCTGGCCTCCTGCTGATGCTGCTGATCCTGATCCTGCTGGGGGTGGCCTGATGCTACTGGGCCTGATCCTGCCAGCAGGGCTGATGCTGGGTCTGATCCTTTGACAACCCATTTTTGCGTTCAGCCCCCCCACACTGTCTCTGCACGTGGGGCAAGTACCCCTCCTGCCCCGCCCTAGTTACGGCCTTGAGGATGTCACGTGGGCCGCAGCTGTGTGCTGATTGGCTGAGAACCACTGCCTTAGAGCTTGACCATAGCTAAGGTTCACATCTTCAGTGGAAGATTGCTCAAGAAAATATTGCTATCTTATACTGTTGTAGGAATTTTTACTTTTTAAGTTAAATTCTTCTAAAAAAATAAATAACTTATGTGCCTCAACAGCAAAACAGCGCTGTTTGAGATGAAATTTCACATGTGGGTGTATTTTATTTCTAGTTTATGCAGGATGCATCAGATGTGATGCAGCTGTTGCTGAAGACGCAGACAGACTTCAGTGATCTGGAAGATGATGACCCCCAGGTATGTTAGAAGATGCTCACTTGTAACAAATATCTGTTGATGCCTAATATTTAATGTCCTTTATCCTCTTGCCTTTTTTATAGAAAATTTCTGAAGTGTCACATGCGACATAGAAGTGTGTAACTGCTTCTTTAAAAAATTAGCCGTTCAGATCTTTTTGCCACAGAACCACTCTCCTAAGTCTACTACAATGCATGGGATCTTCCTAGTGTAGAGGTGTTTGAAAAGTGAAATTCCTTAAAATTAAAGGATTTGAGAATCGAGGAACTTAAGAAACCTGACTTGCAATGCAGGAAATGGAGGGAATGGTACATGGAGTGCCAGCAGCATGGGGCAGGGATCTCTAGCAGGAGGGTTTCTGCCAATTGAAGTCACCTAAAACAGGATTGGGGACTTCAACAGCAGAGTCCAGGGAAGGGGTAGGGACGGTTTTATGGCCTGCAGCATGCAGGGGGTCAGACCAGATGATCATAATGGTCCCTTCTGACCTTAAAGTCTATGAGTCTATGAGCATCAGACTTCAGCATATGAGTCTCTGTAATGGATAGTCTCTTTAGCACTGGAGCCATTAACTATATTCTTATTGTAAATAGTAAAACCACAATAAAATAGTAACTGTGAAAATGACCACAAATGAATTAAGATTTGTATTTAACTTCCATATCAAATTGCTCAACCTATATCATTAGTGTTTTTTTTTCTAACTGGTAATACTGCAAATTCTACTTGAGATTTGAAAACCCAAGTGGTCATTTTTCATATCACTTCTATACCGGTAATATTGTAGTTTGCCATAGCAGACTAACTTGTTGATGCGCAAGGTAGAATAAAATTTAGCTCTATTGTGCTGCATTTTCTCAACAGCACCATTATTACTAAAACTTGTCAGGAAGAAAATATCTTCTCCCTCTGAGAATATTTGTAATAAATAACATTTTCATATTTACTGTACTGGCTTCTGACCTCCCAGGCCAAGATATGTTGTATTAGTGCCTCTTCCCAAAAATACTAGAGGCAGTTCAGAATTCTCCATGAGGTTGTGGTCTTAATTTCTTTCATCCTCGTACCAGATTTTCTGCCTATGGCAGTGCGAGCAGCAGTTCACCCCTATCTTATCTATTGTAGCCCTAGCTTTAAAGGATAATTTTGAGACGGCAGCTAGCAAAATCTTTTCCCCACCCTATCCTTTTGGCTACCCTCTGACCTCCTTCATCCATTTATTGCCCCTCTCCCTATGGCTGAGCTTGCCAATCGAAGCAAGCAGAGGGGCTCCATTTATGAAGAGACTTTTGGGAGATGTGAGGATTGTTCTGTCACAGCTGCTTTCAGTCTGTGGACCCTTACTCTACTGTGCAAGTTTGTTGGGTCTGTTGCTTTCCTGCCATACTGTTTAAGACTTTTCTGGATACGTTTCTGTTTGGCAGTGTCAGTTCTCTTTGCACATTGGGACAGATAAATCTCTAAACTAAAATTTTACTCTTTTTAAAAAAAATAGTTTGCATGAGCAAAACTGGTATACCCACACTAGATAAACAGTTGAAGAGGGCAAAAGGGTCCAAAACAGTCTCTGGCAGGTCAAGTTTTTTGGATTGATCTTATTAGCTGTTTATAGCGGTCCCTATCACCTCAGAAGCGTGCCTTGCTGAGAAGAATCATTTCAGGGTGAATTAGAGTGGGGCAATATTGGTATTACAGGGACAAGAGGAAGTTAAAGTAGTCAAGACAGGAGATGGCAGGGGATTTGCACAGATGTTCTAGCAAAGATAAAGGTTCAGCTCTTCAAAATATTCCCGAAAAGGCCATGCCAGTTGAAGAGAAGGGTCCCATCGTAGCTTTTGTATACCTCTGTGCCCCCATGCAAACTGTCTGTCTTCACTTGTCAGTGGGGGTTAAAAGATTATTTTGACTTTCCAGCAGTATATTGAAGGTAAGCTGTTTTTGGTGGGGTTTTTTTGCAGCTCATAGACATCGGATTAATAAAATGTTATATTTAAACCCCATCTATTTGAGATGCTCTCTTGTTCATTCTTCCTATATCATAAAAAAATACTGTTCAGTGCAAAACTTGATTAATTTCCTTGAGTCATTCTGTACCTCTGTTTTTATGGTCTGCTACACTCTATTACCTAGTTACATGCTCTGTATTTTGAGGAGTTGTTGTTGGTGTGTTTTTTTGTTTTGTTTTGTTTTTCCTGGATCTTGTCTCTTCATGAGTGTATCTGAAAATTAGTTCCTTTGAAACACACATACAATAGATCACTACTCATGTACCTTTTTTGGAGTTGACGCTTCAGTAAATCTTAGCTTTGCAAATTACATAATTTTCTTTGAAAGAAACTTACTATTGGAGACCCTGAGGGCCAAAGTGGTTCCACTGCGTGAGCACTGCTCTGTGCTAGAGCCAGCAGATTGGGAGCTTGAAGATAAAGGATTTCCTAGTCAATGCTTTGCTGAGGGTATAGATTCATGTGTGGTGATGTATAACAGCTGTCTTTATAGAACCACTTACAGGTAAAATTGATTTTTCTTTGTTTTGAGCTGCATTTTGGGCAGTTTGGCAATATATAGATAAAACATAGCAATTGTGTATGGGCAAGACCAGATTTAAAACAAACAAAATAGCTGTGTCCTTGAGCCAATCATTGGCCTGCGAGTCAGCAGTGTTCATCTTGGGAAAACCTCCCTGGAATCCAACATGAAAAAAGCAACTATCCAGCATTTATACAGCATCCTCCACAGATGCACAGTGGACTGCCTTGGATGTCCCAAGCATAAGCTTTCTTGGCACAGTGAACCATGCAACACCTGAACCTAGTAAGCTTGGTTCCAGAGGTGGTATGGAAGCCCAAAATCAGGTAGCTCTTCATACAGCATGGTTATGTGGGAGTTCCTGGTAGTGACAGTCTTTCTTCCATTCTGTCAGATTCAGTGAGCTGATCTCAATGGAGTGTGTGCAGCACTGTCCAGATAAGATTTCTGTTGCACAGTTAGTGGCAGGGTACATCCCAGATATTCCTGATCAGTGTCAAGTGTGGCATTTGCTGTACCTTGGTGATCAGTTTGTTGGTTGCATTCTGATGCTGGTTGTCAGGAGGATAAATATTGACTAGGACTGGTAACATACAAAATTTTTGTTGGCTTCAATGTGCCTGTAACAATTCTCATGGAACGATTAAGCTCTTTTCTGTTAATTTAGTGTGTACAGAATTTAACCAAACTGGGGCACAATGTTCTCCAGCTGAATAGCAGAGAGTGAGCCCCAAATTATTCAGTGTTAGCATACTAGATCCTCAGATAGACCCTACCAGTTTAGTTTTTGCCCTTGATGTTTTGAGCTACTTTGGTTGGTCGGGGGTGTGTGTGTGTGTGTGTGTGTGAGAGACCTCGACCTCTAGATACACTGGCTTTGGATCACATGCCAACCACTGACCATTCAAAAAGATGTTTAAGCTCAGGTTGGCTCTGAGCATGCCGTAAATGGAAACATGTTGACATGGTCTTTGATGTACTTGGTTTTCATTTCCATGATCAAGATCAATGCCCATAAACCACCTGGAGATGGTATTTAGTAGGTCATTGATGGGTACATTAAATAAAGTTGGTGCCAGCACCAAGCCTTGTGGGAGTCCATTCTTCTGTAATCTCTAGGTGCTGGGTTTTGTGGCCCAGAGCTACCTGAAAATGTCTACCTCAGGCCATCAGCTCAGTTGCAATGACAACCCATCTAGGAAGCACTCTTGACACTTTGTACAGCAAACCAGCGTGCCAGATGGTGTCCTAGGCTGCTGTAAGGTTAAAAAAAAGGACAGCTCCACTTTTCTGATCTTGAAATCCATTCTCACTGTACATAGTGAGTACTTCCATTTGGTCCACAAGTGCTTCCATTTGGTTGGAATCATCACTCAAAAGTTGTTCTGTCATAGGCATAATTCTCTTAAAGCATCATCCACTCCAAGAGTTTATAGCTACAGCTTGAGTGATATTGGATGATAGCTAGCCGCTGAAGAGTGGGCTTTACCAGGCTTTGGTAAAGTTGTCACCTTAGCTTTTTGACGTATCTCAAGTATCGTTCTCCTATATGACATGGGACATGAAGCTGGACAGGCAGTGTTGGCTTTTCTTCCCATGTTGTAGTTCTGGTGATACGTTTTCAAAAGCTGCAGGCTTTCCATGTGTTCATTTATTTTAGTGACTTTCTTATTTCTTTCCTGGAGAATGTCTGAAAGTTTTTGTCTTGGTCGAACTGAAGAGATTCCTTGTAGTGGTGCCACTCTTTTTCTTTTATTGGCCTCTCAAATTTTATCTTTGTCTGCTCTAGTGATGTTGGTCAGTTAACTGTTTAAGTAGGTCTGCACATTCTTTGTCAGACATGCTATATAGGCTTTCTGGCAGCCATGTGGGATGTTCTTGGAGGCAGCCTCAAAGATGGCTTTGGTAAACTTTTGAGGAAGCTTGATCTATTGAGATGTTATACGCGATAGACTGTATATTGGTCAATGAGCTTAGTGTAATTATTCCAGTCTGCCTTTCTGTAGTTACAACATACCCATATTGACTATTTGTTCAAGGCTATGGTAACCCCTATTTGGGTGAAGATGGGGCAGTGCAGCTGTGGGGGGAATTTCTAAAGACCCTGAAGGTGGCTAGTAGAGGGCAGTCTGTAACTGAGGTTGGAGGAGCAGCCCTCATTCCAGCAGGTAGAGTGAAAATTTGGTTGGTTGGTTAGGGTTATGAAGATGTAGTTAATTGAGAGAGATCCAGTTTGTAAAGTCTGTCCCTCTTGGATCAGATTCTGTATGTTCCAAGTTGTGTGGTTGCTATTAGTCTCTAGCATAGATAGTGGGATGCTAGTGATGATACAGTAGGCCATAATTATTAGCAACTTTAAAGTTGTTGAGCCTTATGATGTCATAGTAGTCAGATGTAGATGGTAGACTCCACATTGGTAAGCTGGGTCCTACATAAGTGGCTCGACCATGTTTTTTTCATGAAGGCTGTAATTTGAGATTGAAACCAGATATTATAGCTGACTGGCAATAAAGGAATTAACATGGGTTTCCTAACAGCAGATCACATCAATGTTGTGGCAGGAGGCAATGTTTTTGAAAACAGAGTGCTTTGTGGCTCTTAGGCAATGGACATTCAACTATAGCACCTTGAGGAAAGGATCAAAATGTATAGTATTTCCTTGTCTTTGTCTATATCCTCGGTAATTGTGATCCAGTAATCTGACCACGATAGATTTTTAACCACTTGTTATGTACTGCGGTGCATTTCCTCCCATTTTGTTTTAATACACATTGAAACAGGTAATGATGAGTGTGCTTATGTGAGTTTTAAAACTGCTCTCACAGATATCTTACATGATCTCTGCATGGGCTAGAATGTGCAAAATCCTTGGAAAAGAATTTCAGCAGTACCTTCCTGTCGTCATGGGGCCTTTAATGAAGACTGCGTCAATTAAGCCTGAAGTTGCTCTACTAGACAGTAGGTTATAACGATTACTTTGTTTTGAAAAATCTTTGAAATAAGATTTGGCAGCATTTGTAGAACTTTTTTTTTTTTCTTTCTACAACAGCCCAAGATATGGAGAATATGAGTGATGATGATGGTTGGGAATTTGTAAACCTAGGAGACCAGCAAAGTTTTGGAATTAAAACTGCAGGCCTTGAAGAAAAAGCAACTGCATGCCAGATGCTGGTGGGTAATGGGAAATCTTGGTCAGCTACTTCTTGCTAGGTTTTCTATGGAATTAAATTAATAGTTAAGTCAATAATTAAATCTGAATCCCATATACATATATATAAGTATTTTATTCTTGCAGTACTAGGGTGTGGTTGGGCAAACTTTTTTGTGGCCAAAGATAACTCATTCATCCTCAACTTACTGCTCGCATTCAAATTTAAGTAGTTTTCATTTTTAGGTTCATATTGCTGCAGTTTAGGTTTCAGACTCTGCAGATGACTTAAAAATATGGAAACTTTTTTTCTATTGGTCTTAAGTTCTGTTAACTTTTATAAAAATTAAGCCTTGGGACAAATGTAATGAGTGTCCTTTCAGATGTCAGCAAAAGGATCCCTAGAAAAATAATTTTCTATTACGTATCATAAAGTATACACATTTAGTCTAAGATATTCAGCCACTAGTGAAAAAATATACTCTGCCATCTGGCTCTTTCCAAATAATATGAGAAAGTGGTAAATAAATGCATTCTAACGTGGCTTTTCCATTATCTCTGACCTTACTCTGGTTGTCTACTATCCTCCTTGAACATTTCATAATTTAAAAATTTTAGTAGTAATGCTTTTACCTAGTGCTGATAATGTTAAAATTACCCTTTTTGTTTCAGGTTTGCTATGCTAAGGAATTAAAAGAAGGATTTGTGGAGTACACAGAGCAAGTTGTAAAACTGATGGTTCCTTTGTTGAAATTCTATTTCCATGATGATATCCTTTTTAATATAAAAACAATAGAGATTAACTAGCAGTTTTACTTCTGAAAAACTCAAAACTTCAGCTGTGCTAGTCATCTTTCCATGAATATGGAGAAAGTAAATTCAACAGTGTTTTATTCTAGTATCGGGAAGGTGTCTGTCTATAGCTAACCTCACTTTCAGTATTGTATAAATCAGGAGTTTAAATTTCTCCAACCTGATCCATTGCAAACAAGGTGTCAGTCCAGCAATAAATACTACTTTGACCAATTCTTTAAATTCTTTGTCCGTTGGCTTGGGCGTCTAGTTTCAGTACATATGCAAATTAGAGTTTGGGTCTTAACTTCCTAATCTTACAATATGCACTCGCCTCTGTATCTAGTTCATCCAACTAAAAAGCAGCACTGACTATCCCTAAATGTCTGCCTTCAGCTCTTATCTGATGAAAAGCCTCCATAACATAACTCAGAGAGTGAGGAAGAAGTAAATAGGGTGGGGAAATGTCCAAAACAACATTGAAGTATTATTTTGGTAGCTGTTTACTAGTCTTGCCACAATGGGCAAGGACAATTTTTACAACCTCAATATTTAGCATATGTTGTGCTTCTAGATCATAGCTTTATTCAAATTGCACCATTAAAGGAGGCTGTTAGCTTTGGCAAAAATGTGCTATATTTAAATTTATGTATTTCTCCAATACTTTGGTGTTTGTCAGGTAAATAGTACAGATACCAGCACAGTCAGTTAACATGACAAATATTTTTTATGCCTATCTTTCTAAGCTAGTCCAGTTCCTTTGGCAAATATGGCTTTTTTGGTTCTTTAAAAGAAAATTAAATAAGTAAATGTAAATGTTAGTTGCAGCATGAATCAAGAAGCCAAGGAAATGCTTAGATAGCTCTTCTTCAACCTTAGTTTACATTGTAAATCTTTAAAACTTTTATATGGCAAAAATAACTTTTTTACATCCAGTCTCTTTGATTAAATGTCTGGGTAGTTATGAAAATGAGTATGTTTCAGCTTGGGGTGACTGGTCATAGTTTAAGATGGGAATTTAGTACCTTTTTTGTAGTATGTTTCCTGATGCTCATGTCATAAAAGTACTTCAGTTTGATTTCAATTATCCAGTATTTCCTTAATAATCAAACGTGTTCGTGTGGCAGCAGCAGAATCAATGCCTCTTCTCCTTGACTGTGCTAGAGTTCGTGGGCCAGAATATCTCACACAGATGTGGCATTTCATGTGTGATGCGCTTATCAAAGCTATAGGGACAGAACCTGATTCAGATGTACTTTCAGAAATAATGCATTCATTTGCAAAGGTGATCTTTTTTCTTCATAGAACTGTTTATACCATTATCATTATTATTATTGAAAACTCTGTGTGTGTGTGTGTGTGTGTGTGTGTGTGTGTGTGTGTGTGTGTGTGTATGTATGTATGTATGTATGTATGTATGTATATACTTTTTTTTTTTAGTGTCAAGGAAATTTAGTGCTTGCCATAAGTTTAAATTACTAATACAGGAGATTTTTCCAAGAGATACCTATCATTTGACTATATATTTTGTTAGCTTAGTTTAATGTGATTAATTTTCATAGCTAATTATTGAAAATGTCTATTGAATCTTATAAACGTAATTTTTTCTGGATTAGGGAACACAATTTTTCACTTGCATAGATAACATTTATTTAAAAACATTAATACTGAATATCAAACAAAAGTCTAGAAAAAACGCTAAACAATTTTTACTTATAATGTGGATCTAACTTGTAAAATGTCAGTTCCTTAATTTTATAAGCCTAGAATTAATATGAAAATTCTTTTAAAAAAAAGTTTGCTACTTTGTCAGTGGTAATCTGAAGTATAGCTCTAGTCAGTGTTTTCAATATGTTAAAATTTCACTGCCACTATTTGAGTAGTGTTTAATGTTAAAAACTTCTATTTTGAATATACTGTATTTCACTAGTGCATTGAGGTAATGGGAGATGGATGCCTTAACAATGAACATTTTGAAGAACTTGGAGGAATATTGAAAGGAAAACTAGAAGAGCACTTTAAAAATCAAGAGTTAAGACAGGGTAAGTTAGTGCCACCTTCTGTGTATTAGAATAAGTTTTATAATTTGCACTAAAGATAGCTCTCTAGAGCAAAGATTCTAAACATCTCATATTGACTGCTTGTTCAGTTATCCTCTCCTGAGTTACCTCACCTTGAGATCCAGCAGCAGTAAGCTGAAACTAGATACATTCAGACAAGAAATGAGGTGCAAACTGTACTAGTAATTGACCTTTGAAACACCTTACCAAAGGATGTATTCTCCATCATTTGAAATCTTTTCCAAAAAATGTTGTAGCTCAATCAGAAGTTGATCTAGAAATCACTAGATGAAATTCTAAGACAGTCAGACTAGATCAGTGTTTCTCAAACTGGGGTTGCCGCTTGTGTAGAGAAAGTCCCTAGCGGGCCGGTTTGTTTACCTGCCCCGTCCGCAGGTCTGGCCGATCGCGGCTCCCACTGGCTGTGGTTCGCCACTACAGGCCAATGGGAGCTGCTGGAAGTGGCGCAGGCCGAGGGATGTGCTGGCCGCCACTTCCAGCAGCTCCCATTGGCCTGGAGCAGCGAACCGCGGCCAGTGGGAGCCGCAATTGGCCAGACCTGCGGACTGAGCAGGTAAACAAACCGGCCCGCCAGGGGCTTTCTCTGCACCAGTTTGAGAAACACTGGACTAGATCAGAATTGTCCCTTCTGGCCTTAAATCTGTGACAACCTCCCAATCCTACAGCAATGACTGTTTTTAGTATCCTTTTTCCCTGCTTTTCTGGTCTATTCGTTTTTCCCAGACCAAGGTTGCCCTTCTCCCATGCTCCCTCACATACTTACTCCTAATCTGTTCAGTGCATTTTCCTTACTTGCCCAATGTCTCCTTCAGGCACTCTGACAGAAGGTTCTGAGTGCTTCACCCTGCAACTGTTTCTGGGGTCCTCTTTTATCCATTACTGCATTTTTATCAACTGTTCCTGCGCTTTTGCAGGAGTGGGTCCTAGAGAAAACATCTAAACCGTACAGTTTGCACTTACTCCTTTTAATTTAGTGAAAAGACAAGATGAAGACTATGATGAACAAGTTGAAGAGTCATTACAAGATGAAGTAAGTTATTTCTTTTTTTGTTTGTTTAAAAAAAAAATTTTTTTAGACACTTTCAAATTCCACAGAGCAGCAGCTATGTGGAGACAGACATTACACCACAGTGACATTCTGCTGAATTGAAACAAACACCAAATCCTTTGAGACTTGCCCATATGGATCCCCAGTATTGGAGAAGTGCATCTTTGACATGTTTCCTCAGAAGTTTCTAACAAGCATTGTCCATTGGTGCTACACCATGTGCTGGAACTTGAAGATCTATCCTAACTGCTGATGGAACGGGTTTAGAGCAGAGCTTTTCCTTATTTCCTCTTTTGAAGAGCTTTCCTCTTCTAAATAGGATTGCTTTTTAATACTTTTTCAATCATTGTTCTATTCCAAGTATTGTCCAAGGTTCAGCCCAGTTGTCCTGCTTTTTCATCTTTGTGCTTTTTGGGCCTGCGTGGTGTTGCTAACCCAAGCAACAGCATGACTTAAGGTCAGGTAGGCTGCAAGCCATTTGCCTCCTTCAGTGTCATCATATGTGTTGCTGATGATTGTTAGCTGTCATCAGTCCCTGGGTGGAGACTATAGAACCCAAAAGTACTGGGAAGGAAACATCTAACTATTTCTGATGGAGGAAGCTCCTAGGGTTTAGTCAACCAAGCCTGTATCTAACACCCAGAACAGTTGACATTTAAAGGGCCTTTGACTTAGACCTACTCACTGAAGATGGCTGCTTAAGGCCTGACAGAGGCAGTGCTGTAATTCCCAAAACTCTCCATGTTCAAAGGAGAGCATGAAGGTTGGTACTAAAGTCCCTCCAGTGCCAAGTCCTGATAAGCAGGGCTAAGAGTCCTGACTGTCTGTTTCTCAGTACTAGGACATTCTCAGTACCAGGACATTTGGTCTCTAGCTGGATGAAGAAGCAGAAAACGTGTATTGGTACATATTGGAACCACAAGTTATGCATCCTGATCTACCAGATCACTTCACTATCAGAGTAAGATTTTTCCACCTGTATTTCCATTTCAAGCTAACAGTTTAGCTCATAGGTGGGAAAACTACCGTCTGCGGGCCATATCCAGCCCGTGGGACCCTCCTGCCTGGCTCCTGAGCTCCTGCCCTGGGAGGCTAGCCCCTGGCCCCTCCCCTGCTGTTCCCCCTCCCCCGCAGCCTCAGCTCACTGCGCCACTGGTGCAATGCTCTGGGTGGCGGTGCTGCGAGCTCTTGCCGGGCAGTGCAACTGCAGAGCCCGGGCCTGACCTGGTGCTCAGTGCTGCGCAGTGGCATGGCTGGCTCCAGCCAGGCGGCACAGCTGCCTCTCCTGGTGCTCTGGATGGCACAGCTGTAGCACTGCCAGCCGCCAGTGCTCCAGGGAGCACAGTAAGGGGGCAGGAAGCAGAGGGGATTGGATAGAGGGCAGGGGAGTTCGGGGTGGTGGTCAGGGGGCGGGGTTGTGGATAGGGGTTGGGGTGGTCAGAGTGCGGAATGGGTTGAATGGGGGCTGGAGGGGGAGGGGTGCAGTCAGGAATGAGCGGTGGAGGTGGTGGGAGGCAGTCAGGGGCAGGGGTTCCGGGCGCTGACAGTGGAGCAGGAAAACTGGGGGGTTGGATAGGGGCCGGGGCCGGGCCACGCCTGGCTGTTTGGGGAGGCACAGCCTCTGCTAACCGGTCCTCCATACAATTTTGGAAACCTGATGCAGCCCTCAGGCCAAACAGTTTGCCCGCCCCTGGTTTAGCTTCTGTGTTAGTTGGGCACTAGATTGGGAACTCTACAGAGGAGTCCAAAAGATTATATTGGAAAGCAGGAAACATTCTACATGGAAAACTTCTTTGATGAATGAAGTCGTGGAAAGATTCTCCTTTCTTAGAAAAGAATGGACTAGAGGTTGTCCTCCATCCTTTCTAATTTTTGAGTACTTAATAGTGAACTTAATGAAAGTTTTGACTGTTCATCTAGCTGCCAGTTCAGCTTTTCACCTTTTCAAAGCATGGATCATGAATTTTAATTCATTGTGTGTTACAAAGCTTGTTCTGCATTCTCCCTCCACTGTATGAATATAGTCTTTGTTCTGTTTCTACAGTGCCTAGCACAGTGCATGATTGGGGCTCAGATGTTACCACAGGACCAATTAATTAATCATACTAATGCTCATAGATCCACTGTTTTGAGCTTAGGGGCACATCACAGTTTTAAAAGTTTCCAAAATGCGCCTTTACAATGTCTCTCTCAAAAAATGTACGATTCCTACTTTGCGCTCCAGACACATTTATGAAAGCCTTATTTCCTCAATTTGTCCTCCTAGATCTGTGCCCAGTTTGAGAGCAGTCCTGCAGTGACTTCAGCTACTAATTTCTCACACACCACCTGGAAGGTCACAACTGCTTGTTAATTTCCAGAACTGGGGAGCCATATGAGCAGTTCTTGAAGGCGAAAAAGTGTCTTACCCTAATGACTGATTTTTGGAAAATGTCCATATGGATCCACACACCTCAGCCCATTCCAACTAGTCTCTCTTGTTCGGGCTGTTCAGTTAATTGAAGGAACTGAGAGTGGTTAGGGTCCATGCCCTCTCTTAAATTCTCACAACTAAACAATGGGATGCAAGTGGTCTCATAGACAGTACTTGATAGAAGTTTCCAAAATCATGTGCCAGGGATGCACTTCTCCCAAGAATATGGATGGACATACATGGTTATTTTGAGAAAAATCAGTTACTGTACATAATCATTCTGTGATGTATGAAATCTGTAAGGAAAATATTTTAACATTCAGTATTGCTATATTTTCATAGCTACTGAAATTCATTGGAAAGCAAATGTGAGTTATGTTTACTAAGAGTTACTGCTATACATCTTGTCATTTCAAAATATATAGAACACTTTTTTTTCTTTTTACCAAGAAAAATAACCTGACGTAAAATTGTTCCCATGAACTTGTCATGAGAGGAATGACTTAATGCGCTTAGTAAGATTACTCTATTTAACTTTTTCTTTGAATAGTGTCCATCTGGTTACTCCACTTCAGGATGTGTGTGCGCCCATACACTTTTGATCCCTGGGTCCACACCTGCATCATAGATATCTTTGGGCTCTGGTGAATGGGTGGGACAGATCTGCTGCTGCTGCTCCAGTTGTTTCTCAGTTGCCTGTGGCTTGAGACAGAGCAGTGCACTGTTAGCTGTAGCTAGCCAGTGACTTGTTGCTTTTATTGTTTGTTCATTCTGTCATTCTTTTACTTTGTTTTTTTGAATTTGTTTATTTAACACAGCTTTGTGCTTTTGTGGAGTTCCACCTTTCCTTCTTTTATTTGCCCAGTCTGGGATATTTTTATTCTTTCAGACCTCAATCCACAGCCACAAGTAGTGAGTTATGCCAGCGGTTCTCAAACTTCATTGCACCATGACCTTCTGACAACATAGTTTGAGAACCCCTGAGTTATGCCCAAGATCCCAGGCTTCAAACTCTGCCAGGCCTGCCATAGGCCTTTTCCTTGCAGTGACAGGCATTCAATATGTCTCCACTGCCTGAGAGAGACTCGTGTCCCCGCCAAATGTACGATCTACTCAGGAGTTAAAAGCGGATCAAAAAAGTTGGAGATGAGACTAAAACTCCTGTTGATGGAGCATTCTCTGAGACCCTGGGGTCCAAACCACCACCTTTATACATTGGATTTGGTTGTTCAGAGCAGCCTGGTGCATCACAGTTGCTATGGTAAGCAAACCCTGGGGTCCTTCAGAACCATCCAGACTCCAAAAAAAAAAAAGACCCCATTTTACAGAGCAGGATAAGAGCAAGGAAAAGTCTTGATCTGTGCCAGGACATGAAGACAGACTCAGGAATTGGTGAGGCTCTTACCCACTCTGGTCACAAGACTGCAGCATCAGCTAAAAAGACCACATTGCATACTGAGAAGCCATTGGTAAACAATCTAGAGTGGTGTCAGCACTGGACTCCGTACCTTCAAAGCAAATGAATTTTAAAGCGGAGCTGAAACTGTTGTTGATACAGTCTTATGTACCCAGCTGAGATGGGAATATGGATTGCACTTCAGTACCCTCTCCTGTACCACACTATATATGCTGAGTCCCAAGGGTCATTCTCCTGATTCTCTGGTGCCATCCTGGCTCCCTTTCCATGAGGACCTTCAGATCCTGGAAGAACTCAAATTGCTTTTACTGAGGGATACTGAAAGAGTTCTCGCTGGTACCAACTTATCTTCTGGAGTCCACTTGCCCTCCAGTCCTGCCATCCACAGTAACTCATCCTCTGGTACCAACACGGTCAACGGCCTCTCACAATTTGAGGGTACTGAGAGGGACTTTCAGCTGGTACCCCTATTCTCCAATACAGTCTTGCTGCCCAATTGAGTCTTGGCCTCCAGATGCAGTAACCAGACCCTTTCCAGTCCCCAGTACTGACTTGACAAACTGCTGGTATCAGTACCACTTGCCCATCCGATGGACACTGCTGCGGGCACTTCATCTGATTCAGAGGTGTCCAAGGCTCCTCCTCCTTTCTCTTCTAGCCTCTCTCCCTTAAGGTGCATCCCAAGGAAGAAATTACACCCAGCAACTTTGGGGTCCTGCCCTCTTCCCTTATGCCCCATAAGAGTTGGCTTATTGGAACCCAAGGGCCCCTTAGGGTGATCAGCTCTACAGGGTCGCTTCTTGTAGGAGAGCATGCCAAAAACAACTGACATCCTCAAGTCCTGCTCCATAGGGGGAACTTACAGAGGAGCAACAGCTGGCTGGAGAAGCAGAAATACCACCTTTCCACAAATCCTCTTCCTCACTAGATGAGGCTGTTATGTCTCCCTCACCATCTTAGGTTGATAATTTCAAGGCCTTTCAAGATCTTATAAAACAAATGTTCTTGTATCTCCTGTTTGAGGAGATACAAGAACATTCTACATATATCTCGGAGCAAAATCACTTTGCCCATCAATGATGCTCTGCTGGCCCCAGCCCATATGAGGTGGCATGGTAGCTAGAATTTGTCAGACATGTATAAATGAGCTGACACACATTATATACCGCCCAGAAGCTTGGAGAATTCTTTTCTCCCATCCTATACCTAACTCCCTGGTGGCTGAGGCCATTAACGAACAAAATAGGCACGGTTGGTCCTGTTAAACACTATCTGACGAGCTAAAATGGCTGGCCATTCTGGATTGTAAAAGCTACTCCTTGGCCTCTTTGCAATTCAGAATAGCCAATTACCAAGCCCTGATGGCAAAATATGATTTTACAAGTTATTCAAAGAGTACATCTTTTATTGAACACATGCTACAGGTGGAACAATTTCAAGCCCTCCTAATGGATGGCCAGACAGTCACAAGTGTTTTTCAAAACTTCACTGAATGCCGCTATGATGTCCAGCCTCATTTTGACAATACACCTCTACCTCAATATAACGCTGTCCTCGGGACCCAAAAAAATCTTACCGTGTTATAGGTAAAACCGCATTCTATCGAACTTGCTTTGATCCACCGGAGTGCGCAGCCCCATTCCCCTGGAACACTGCTTTACTGAGTTATATCCGAATTTGTGTTATATCAGGTCACATTATATCTGGGTAGAGGTGTACAACAGAACCCGCAAACCACAGCAAGGGCTTGCCTTCAATTCCTGGGCCATATGGCAGCCTGTAAGTTTGTGATCCACTTAGCAGTGGCAGATTGGGGCCCCTGGGCACAGGCCAGTGGCTAGAGAAAAATCCGCTGCTGGGCAGCAGAAGCCCCCAGTGCTCCCTGACCCCTCCCTGGCAGAAGCCGCGGGACAGACAGGGCAGGAGTAGCCCCAGTGCTCCGACCTGGTCCCCCACAGAAGCGCAGGGGAAGCCCCGGCACATGGACCCTCGCTGTGGCCCTGGGACTGGAGGAGCTCTCGCTCCGTTCTTGAGGCTGCAGTGGGGGGAGGAGGGTGCAGAAAGGAGCAAATGGGTTGTGGAGAGTTGCTGTGGCGGGGGCGTACAATGCGGGGACTGTGGGTGAACAGGCATGGGCCCCAGAGAAGGGGCAGAACGGGTATGGGACTGAAGGTGCAAGGGGTGGGGTAGACCGTCCCCCTACCCCCCCACAAACACACTTGCTCTGGCCCAGGACCCCAGGAAACCTTAATCCACCTCTGCCACTTAGCAAGACTACACTCTTGGTGTCTTCAAGCCTGGCTGAGAACTATCGACACCCTCCAAAAAAGCAGTCTACTCAAGTCAAAACTGTGTCCATACCTCAGAGGTCCTTCATTCTCTTAATTGGTGAAAAGATTCTCCCAAAAGTATGCATGGGAGTTATGTTCTCACAGCCTCCCACCCCCAAGGATCATCACTACAGGTGCCTTCCTGCTGGGCTGGGTTATGCACTTCATGACTTCACAGCTCGGCAAATGGAACCTGCAGAAGGTGATCCTGCATATCAACATATTAGAGCTCAAAGAGGTCCATTACTCTTCTACTCGACATCAAGAGCACCCGATCAGAATAATTCTGGATAGCAAAGCAGTAGTGTATTATATCAGTCGTCAAGGAGGCGCAAGATTCTAGCCCTTCGGTGCTGAATCCATATCACACCACCTACAGATCTGTTTCGCTACCAGGACTTCAAAATAGTGGTAGATTCCCTCAGCAGGCATTTCAACCACTATCACAGGTGGGAGCTGAACAACGCGGTATTCTGAAAGATGTCATACCTGGGGTCATCTGGAGATAAATCTTTGTATCAGCATCCCAAGCGATGTGCAGACGACTGTTTGAGGGGAAGGCAAAGCCCCAATTCGATGCAACACTGTAGTCATCCTTTGGCCTCATGTATTGCTATATGCTTGCCCCCAAAGCCATTACTGCTCAAGGTTCTGAATAAGTTGAAACAGAAGCCATCCTTCTAACATCATCATGGTCAAGATACAGGTATGATTCGCAGAGTTGGTTCATGTCTGACAGAGGATCCCCTTCTCCTGACAGTGGATCTTCTCACTCAAGAGTCAAGATCCATCTCCTGCCCCAACCTCTCAGTGCTTCACCTCAAGACATGGCTATTAGATGATTTTTTGGTGTAGAACAAAACTTCGCACTAGAGATACAAAGAGTACTACTTAATAATAGAAAACCCACTAAAAAGGAAAATTTATCTACAGAAGTGGAAACTCTCAGGCTTGGTGCAGCCCCTGATCTATACCTCCTCTCGAATCTTGTCTGATGTACTTGCAATTACCTGCTAAATTAAAAAAATCTCAGAATTATTGCTGAGTTCAGTTTAAGTTCATGTGGCTGCCATCAGCTTCTCTCTCTCTCCCCCCATATGCACACCCACACCCATTGAGGGATTTTTATTCTTTATCCACCCAACCACAACGAGGTTCATTAGGGGTCTGTTCTACACTTTTCCTCTTGTTAAGAAATCTATTCCACCATGGGACCTCAACTTAGTCCTTATTGTGCTGAGGAAACCCCCATTTGAACCTATGGGGAGCCCTCCATTTGGCCCTCCAAACTGTATTCTTTATAGCAGCTATCTCAGCCGGGTGGGTTGGAGGAGCTGGGATTCCTGATGGCTGATCCACCACACGCTGTATTCTGTTGCTAAGCGGTGTCCACACTCTCGCTTCCTACCTTAAGTTTCTTTAGGTTTCCATGTTAATCAGGAGATTCACTTACTGGTATTTTATCCCAAGTCTCACTCTTTGAGGGAACTGAGCCTGTATACACTAGATGTAAGAAGAGCTCTATCATTTACCTCAACAGAACGAAGCACTTCAGGACTTCCCCATGGCTTTTTCTCTCAATCGCAGAACTAATGATAGGGCACCCAATCTCCACCCAAACACTGTCTAAATGGTTTTTGGGATGCTTCTTAATATATTTATGAAACCTCTTCCCCTCCTAGCGTGATTTCCCACTCCACCAGGGCTCAGCCTAGCTGTGGCCTTTCTGAAAAACCTTCCCATCTCAGACATCTGCAGGGCAGTCCTTGTAGTCTTTAGTGCACATGTTTTCTTAGCACTGTGCTCTCATGCCTGCTTCCAGCGCTGATACAACTTTTGATGATGCTGTTTTATGGTTTATACTGAATCCATCTCCTCTGTAATTGAGGGTACTGCTTGGGAATCTCTTGAAGTGGAAAACCCATACAGACACTACTTGGAGAGGTAATTTACATGGTACAGAAAGTGGAGTTTTTTGAGATGTGTTCCTATGGGACCTCCACTACCTGCCCTCCTTCCCTTCTACATCAGTCTTCTCACTGGACTTTCGTGATTGAGAAGGAACTGGAGCAGCTGAGGGTCTCATCCCCTTATATCCGAGCACAAGCATATCTAGAGAATATGTATGAACACTAGAAAAATTCCAGTCAAGAGTTCATGGGTACACACATGTCCTGAAGCAGAGCCTCCTTAGTGGGGCACATCTCCAAGAACTTCAATTACTGTACAAGGTAAGTAACCTCTCCTTACAATTCCCTTTGTACCTTTATTTCATAGTGATTTTAAAAACAATAATTTTTAAAGTAACATGAGTGAGTTAACGTGCATACCAAAGTTTATTTTGGACTTTGGTTATAGCATGGCAGTGCAGAAGTGGCCTGAAGTTGCAATCCCCACTTTCTACTGCAGGGCAGCTTGTCATGCTGTGTGAGATGTGAAAATATTGGTATGCTAGTAGTGTGGCCATCAGAGGCTAGACACTGTTGGCATTTTGCTTTCTGTCTGTTGCTATGGCTGTAACGAGTAGAATAGGAATGGAGCACTGATTAAAGCAACCATACTGAGAATAATTGAACTCCCAAAAGGAGTCAGAGGGGATCTTGCTAGGGCCAATTCTTCAATCCTCACATAAGTCCCATTTAAGTTGGTAGGAGTTGTGTGTGAAAGTCTGCAGGATTGTGCCCTTTAATTGACTGTAATTTTGGAGGGTAAAGATGCACTATGCAGGGGGACAATAAGATGATTCAGATTGTCCAGATTGTTGTAGCAGAAGGAAGGAAGAGCTCGGAGTAGAAAACAGGCTATAATATAAATGTCAGTGTAAAGACTGTTGAGACATCAGGAAGCTATAGGAAAGGTCCTCATCCAAGGGGGTTGCATAGGGAAACAACCAGATTTGATTCCATGGTGCAAAGTGGCTTATGTCATAGTAAAATGTTCTGTATTTTTCCACTTTTGATGGTGCATTGTTACACTCTCACTTCTGAAACAAACCCTTCTGATGTAACATAGTTAGGAACTAAGGTGAAGTAGCTCTGCAGCATAGACACTGCATAGTGGTATAAATCTTTCTGAATTATTTGTGTCTAGTTATCAGTGTCTAAATTGCTTTGGTTCAAAATTCAGAAGTCTTAATATTTGACATGGTTTCTATCTTCTGAGAGATTGCTGATCAGAAAGGATACTAATGATATTATTGCTATTTTTTCTTCTTAGGATGACAGTGATGTTTATATTCTGACTAAAGTGTCAGATATCTTGCACTCAATATTCAGCAGCTACCAGGAGAAAGTGTTGCTATGGTTTGAACAACTACTACCACTAATTGTCAATTTAATTGTAAGTATCTTGGATTCTTTCCATTTAAATCTGATTTGTTATGGTACATGGATAAGATCTCATGCTGGCATGGCAAATTATTTTTAGAGCACTGAGTCCTTGTACAAAACATAGGCATGCTTTCCCCCAAGAAATTTATAGTCTAGACAAATACAATCAAACAGATTTGTCACCTGGTGCTTTATCACACAGCAGTGCATTTGTTTCTTTTTTACTAACCCTTCTGTCATAAATTATTGCTGATAAGCTTCACAGAAGTATTTGAGAGATATTTGAAAGAGGAAGTGCACCAGGTAGAAGGAACTTTAATGGAACAAGACCCAAAAAAGGATGAGAAGGGGAGTTAGTGGGAATAGTTAGGTATGAGATGAGGGGGTATAAAATTCCTATATTCAACATAGTCCTCTGATTTCATTTATTAGTCTAACTCAGTGGTCAACAACAGATCGATGGCGATCGACTGGTCAATCCTAGAGGATCTCCCAGTCGATCATGATCTCCGGTGGCTGCCACTAAAGCAGACTCCCTATCCTGGCCTCATGCTGCTCCCGGAAGCAGCCAGTGCAGGTTGGAGGTAGGGGTCTCCCTCTGCGCGCTGCTCCTGCCTGCAAACACCGCCCCTGCAGCTCTCCTGGCTGCAGGGGCAGTGCGTGCAGAAAGGGGCAGAGTGTGAGTCATGTGCCCCTGCCCTTCTCTCCTCCTCCTCCCCCCCCCCCCCCCGCAGGGGTGTGTTGGCCCCTTCCGGGAGTGGTGTGCTGTGCTCGCCACCAACCAGGAGCTGCCAGAGGTAAGTGCTGCCCCGTGGGAGGCTGCACCAACTCCCCACCCTGAGCCCCCTCCTGGAGCCAGCACCCCATGCCCCCGCCTGCACCCTGAACTCCCTCTTGTGCCCCAGCCTGGAGCCCACTCCTGCACCCAAACTCCATCGTAGAGCTTGCACCCCCACCCCTTTCTGCACCCCTACCCCAGGCTCAGCCCAGAGCCCCCTCTCACACTGCAAAATCCCCAGTCCAGAGCCAGTACCCCCTCTCGAACCCTTACCCCCACCCCTGTGAAAGTGAGTGAGGGTGGGGGAGAACGAGCGACGGGGGGTGGGGTGGAGTGTAGGGGGGCGGAGCTTTGGGGAAGGGGCGGGGTAGATCCTGGGTTGCCCTTCGATTCAAAAAGTGATCTTGGGCTTGAAAAGGTTGGAGACCACTGGTCTAACTGCTCTCCTCAAACAGCGAAAGTAACCTTTTGATTTTGTCTTTGTGGTGTTGCAATCAGTGTCATTAGAGGAACAAATTCCTCTGTAAAGATTAAATTCAGGTCAACCCATGTAGCACTTGAAATGGAGCTTAAATTCCGCAATTATGAACATTTCATTTTGATATAATCATTCATCTTTTTGTATGCATCATGGCACTTGATTAACAGTTACATTCTGGGGTGGCTTAGAAATTTTTTTTTTTTAATGTAGTGTCCACATAGGCCATGGCCAGACAGACAGTGGGGGTTATGCATTTTTGATGACATCGTAGAGCACTGCAGCCCATCCTCATTCAAATATGCTGAATACTTCCTGAGGCCAATGCTACAGTCAATATGTGACAACAGCCCAGAAGTTAGGCAAGCAGCTGCTTATGGTGTTGGAGTTATGGCACAGTTTGGTGGGGAGAGCTATCGTCCTTTTTGCACAGGTATGTATATTCATGCATTTCTTTCTATTCCTGTAAAACTAACTCCAGAGACTGTAATACATATGCTAACCATGAGATTCTGCCAGGAAATACCAACTCCATGTTAATGAATGATCATATTCTCTTATCTCCGGTAATGGAATAAAATGCCAGTGAGTGTTTCGGGGAGGGTGGTGATCAGTATTTAAGAAAAGGGGAAGGGAGAGAAGAGCTGACCTAAGCTATCCAGATTTGTGGTTATATCCTGCTTGTCACATTTTTGTTTGCAGCACACATTTGTATTGAAAAGTATAAAAGAACGCCTTCACTAAGCAACATTTTGCTCTTAAATAAGCACAAGTGTATATTCAATAAAAAACTGACTTGTACACTAACTGATTTTATAGAAGATGGATGCAGCTACATGTGTCTGAAAGCAAGATTGAGCCCTCTGCTTTGTATGTCTGAAGAAATTGTTCAGAAACATGTAATAAGGAGGGAGGCCTTAAAAATGATTGAAGTAACCTGCACTTTCCTCGTATGTGAAGCAGAGGAATCTAACATTTGTGACTTAAAGCAGTTTTAATACTTATCACAGGTGCTTTTTTCTGAATTTCTGCTCTCTAACTCTAGCTGCATTTTGAATTTAGAAGGTTGAGCTACAACTGAAACAATCATAACCAATAAATACTAGCTTCTGGTGCTCTTCACACCAGAGCCAGTTAGGTTAATTTTTAAGGTGCTCTGGTATGGAGAAAGTGGTGCTGTAGTATAGGGATAGTGTGTTTTTGTGTTTCATATATCAGCTTCTTCAAATATCTGTTCTTAGACAAGACACTTAAATTAAATCTGATAATTCATTGGTTTAGATAACAAAAATAATGTAGTATGGACAGAATGACAATTGGCTCTGACAGGTTTCAGAGTAGCAGCCGTGTTAGTCTGTATCTGCAAAAAGAACAGGAGTACTTGTGGCACCTTAGAGACTAATTTGTTAGTCTCTAAGATGCCACAAGTACTCCTGTTCTAATTGGCTCTGAATATTTCAATAGGAATGGGCCAGAAGATCTTTTGCATACCGACTTCACTTATCAACAGACAATTACTGTATAACTTACATCATTGTTAATGAAATTCTCCATCCTATAGCCCTCAGGGAGAAGTAGTAATGATAAAGAAGTGCCTATAAACTGCATTCTTTCTAATTTCAAGTATTAGAAAATCGTTAAAGGTGGAAGAAAGATATGTGAATCTGTCAGATGACCTTTGTTGTGACGCAAGAATAAGTTAGGAGTGAGTTGGGCGCAGAACCTCCTTGGTCTTAGTTTGGTTCCTTAGTTTTGGAACTTTCTGCCAAAGGTTCCTTTTGGCTGCCTTTTAATGAATAATGCTTGCTGAAAATCAATAGTATTTCCATATCTTGGATTTTAAATTTTTATTAATCTTTTATCCTTATTCTTTGTACACTATTTGGAAACTGATCCTTTTTGGTAATCAGTCACATCACCCCTGCAGATATCTGGCTTTCCCTTCAGTTTGAGTTGGCCTAGTACAGGGATCGGCATCCTACAGCACACGTGCTGATTCTGAGTGGCACGCTGCTGCCCACTGAGAGGAGGAGGAACGGCCAGAATGCACCACGCTGTGGGAAGAATGGGGAGGGGGAAGCTTGGCTGCCACAGGATCAAGCTTCTGCCTCCTGCCCCTGCAGGGGAGAGCGGTGGGGAGGGGGTCCCGGCCCCCTGCCCCACTCAGCCCCCCCCCCCCCCTGCTCTCCCCCGCGGGGGCAGGAAGCAGAAGCTTGGTCCTGCGGCAGCCCGCCCCCCCCCCCCCGTTTCTTCCCACAACGTGGTGCATTCCGGCCCCTCCTCCTCCTCCTCCTAGAGGAGCAGAGCCGAGCGCAGCGTGCTGGCTGCTCCGTAGAGCAGGCAGAGAGAGGTAGGGACGGGCCTGGGGGAAGGGGGTGGAACAGGTCATATCCCTCCCATGAGCCGCTCAGGGCAGGGGGCTGGGAGCACCCCCACGAGCCGAGCACCCCAGCCTTCTGCCCTGCACCTCCCCACCCCAACACACACCCATTCCTCTGCCCTGCACCCCCACAGCCCCAGCCCTCTGCCCTGACCTCGAGTTGCCCCCAACACCCAGCCTTCTGCCCTGCACCTCCACACACACACACCAGCCTTTTGCCCTGACCTTGAGTCCCCCCCCAATACCCAGCCCTCTGCCCTGAAACCCCCACTGAGCAGGCTGGCAGCGTAAGATCAGGATTTTAATTTAATTTTAAATGAAGCTTCTTAAACATTTTGAAAACCTTGTTTACTTTACATACAACAATAATTTAGTTATATAATATAAACTTAGAGAGAGACCCCTTCTAAAAAAAAAAAAAGTTAAAATGTATTACCGGCACGCAAAACCTTAAAGTGAATAAATGAAGACTCAGCACACCACTTCTGAAAGGTTGCCTACCCCTGGCCTAGTATATTTGAGTAGATTGGCTCTTTATTTTTACTTCATTATAGTTCACAAACACTAATTGTTAGGTATTTCAAGATGTATTAAATATAATTAATTTTAAAGTTAATAAGTATGCTGCAGTGGAAAAATCATGCTGTAACTAGGCATAATGAAAATTGTTTGCATAAGAATCTGTGGATTCCCAAGGATTTAGTATTTCCATAGATTTTTGCTATAGTATTAGAAATTCATGTTTTCAGCTAGTCTCTTTGTAATAAATATTTCTCTACTGTTTGGTCCAGACATTGTTCCTGTTGTGGCTTTGGAATTGCACGTAGAGATTTGTCAGACTCCACAACAGATTATGCAGCTGCAGCACCTGGTTTTGGTTTGGACATTTTGGGCCCAAGAGTAGACCAAAGATTGGAATCTGGGAGACCCTGATCAATGGCAGGGTGGTTGTGTTATGGAGAGGAAAGACTCAAGCACTGGAAATCCAAGATGAATAGGGTAGGAGGGGAACAAGGAAAATAGGCTGCAGGGAACAAATCTGGAGGCAAACTATGAAATCAGCAACTAAATATGATCGTAGAATGGTGAGGGGAGAAGCAAGTCCCAAAGCAAGCCGGAATGATATACTCTTAAAAGGTACCACTATATTTAAGTCTGTGGCCCAGATAGGTCACTGAGTTTCGGTTCTAAAATCGGCACATGTTCATAAATAAGGCTACGTTTTAGTCACAGGTATTTTAGTAAGTCATGGACAGGAAACAAAAATTTATGGCCTGTGACCTGTCCATGACTCTTACTAAAAATACCAGTGAATAAAACTTGGGGGGAGGGGGCTGCCTGGGGGCCCCATGGGTGCTGGGGGAGGGTGGCCTGGCTCCTTTGGTGGCAGGGAGGGGAGTGGGTGGCAACGCATGGCCTGGGACCCCCATTGGTGCTGTGTGGGGATTGGCAGGGCCGCAAGCTCCCTACCTAGCTCCGCGCCTCTCCCCCAGCAGCAACAGCTTTTGGATGTGGGAAGGGGTTGGGGCACCGGATGAGGTGAGGCAGGCTCTGGGTAGCACGTACCACTTCTGGGAAGCCCCCCAGGTAACATCCCCCTCACTCAGCTGCTAGGTGGAGGTGTAGGCAGGTAGCTCTGCACGCTGCCTCCTCCTGCAGGCACTACCCCTGCAGCTCCCATTGGCTGCAGTTTCCAGCCAATGAGAGCTGCCAAGCCAGCACTCTCCAGCTAGCAGCTGTGTGAAGGGGATGTCGCCGCGTCTGGGGAGGCCCCCAGGTATGTTGCCCAGAGCCTGCCTACCTCACCCTGTTCGGTGCCCCAACCCCCTCCTGCACCCAAACTTTGCTGTGGGGGCCTGAGACTGCAGCATCTGGTGCGTCTGGCGCAGGGGCTGCCTGAGCTGTCCCTGAGCCAGGCGCACCAGCCGCTGCAGAAGACACAGAAAGTCATGGAATCTGTGACCTTTGTGACAAACTCGCAGCCTTTTTCATAATAGTGTAGTTCTGTTTTGGAGAGTCTGCCGTAGTAGTTTGAAACAGTTGCACCATGAGAGAGCTGAACCTCTGCATGCACTTTAATGGGATGTTAATTTCACATCCTAATGTGACTGCTGGGTATAACTTGGTTTGAGGTGGACTTGACTGAAGAGAGGTATTCAAAGTAAGAATCTTTTCTAGGTTTAGTGAATATATGCAAACAATGCTGTTCATCCACTCTACATTAAATTAATAACTCCTGTAAATGGTAAAAATATGGGCCTGCCCAAAGAGTTAATTTTTTAATGTTCATCGCCAAACACTAAACCCTTTCCTGAATTTAAGATTTGCCTGTCTAAAAATGCATTCATTCTCCTATGGGATAACTACTTGTAAGGATCAATGTGTCCAAAAAATTCCATTTTTATTGGTGACGATTAGAATAAAATAAAGGGGGAACACACTGTGGCTCTGGGGAAAGTATTGGTAGGAAGGGTTAATGTCCAGTCTGAAGGCCACACAAAGCTGACACTTCGTGACTATTGGGCATGTGCATTAGGGATATTGAACAGAAATGGGACACGAGATTAAAGTGTCACCTCTCCTTAAACATTTGTGACCCAAATATGAACATGTGACATTTGGTACCTTCAAATATTTGAAGGAGTTGGCTAGAAAGCTATATTTAGACCTATATTACTATTTATACACAACTGATTGGGAGCAATATTTCTAGACTGAAGAACTGATAAATTTAGAGTAGGCACAAAGCTTTAATTCAAACTGTAATAATGTAACATGAACCACTAACAAACAGCAGGCTAGTCCCTGTAGTGCTAAAAGGGTTGTCAGTTTAGTTTCTAAGGATTTTAAATATTGAATCTTGTATCCATTGTCCATAGATTTCACTAGCTGCTTTATTATAATAGGGACTGATTCCAGAAGCAAGTGTAGGCACTTCTGAGGGATTTGTAGAAGTTTAGATATTCTAATTTAATTGCTTAAGGCGCTATTTTTCTAGAAAATTATAGATCTGAATTACCCCAGGGGTCGGCAACCTGTGGCATGCGGCTCGCCAGGGTAAGCCCCCTAGTGGGCTGGGCCAGTTTGTTTACCTGCCGCGTCTGCAGGATCGGCCGTGGTTCGCCGCTCTAGACCAATGGGGGCGGCGGGAAGCCATGGCGGGCACAACCCTTGGGGTCTTCCTACTTTTACCCAACCAGGAAACCTCTTATATTGTTGTTCTGACCACACCTAATGCCTTATGCATATGCTCTTTTCCTTATCTGTACTTCCCCACCCCATGAATATTGGGGTGGCCTGTTTTTCATAGTTTGTTTCTTAGTTTCCCCTTATTCTTATTAGCATCTATGCACAACATGTGTCCATAGTAACCTGAGGTCAGAGCAGGATGTTCCATGATAATCAGGTATCTTGTGGTCTTGGACAATTGTCCATTGCAGTCTATTCTTCTGTAACATCACCTGTTGGAACATCTTTTACAGTAATCTTGTAACTTTACTGGCATAGAATTATTCCTAGGTCACCCTCTCATGTCAAGCATTCTTAGCCATACCAGGCCATAGGCTTAAGCTAAAATCTTACAAGCCTCAGACTCTAGGCCTTGCATCCCAGCCATGCTGTACTTATATACCTAATACACAATCATCATTCCTAAATACTTGTCAATCTTGTACTTACATCTATTTTACGTACATTGATTATATATGAAATAGCATAATAAAGCAAAATAGAGATAATGGATGTCAGGAAGGCGGATTTTGGTAAGCTCAGAGCTGATAGTTAAGGTCCCATGGGAATCAAGACTGAGGGGGAAAAACAACTGAGGAGAGTTGGCAGTTTTTCAAATGTATACTATTAAGGGTCCAAAAGCAAGGTGTTCCGCTGGGTAGGAAAGATAGAAAATGTGGCTTAACCACGAGATCTTGCATGGTCTAAAAATAAAAAGTTGTCATAAAAAGTGGAAATTAGGACAAATTAGAAAGGATGAATATAGGCAAACAACACAGGAATGCAGGGGCAAGATTAGAAAGGCAAAGGCACAAAATGAGCTCAAACTAGCTACAGGAATAAAGGGAAACTAGAAGACTTTTTATCAATGCATTAGAAGCAAGAGGAAGACCAAGGACAAGGAAGGCCCACTGCTCAGTGAGGAAGGAGAAACAGTAACAGGAAACTTGAAAATGGCAGAGATGCTTAATGACTTCTTTGTTTCGGTCTTCACAGAGAAGTCTGAAGGAGTGCCTAATATAGTGAATGCTAGTGGGAAGGGGGTAGGTTTAGAAGATAAAATAAAAAAAGAATAAGTTTAAAAATCACTTAGGAAAGTTAGATGCCTACAAATCACCAGGGCCTGATGAAATGCATCCTAGAATCAGTGGCGTAGCCAGGTGTAGCAAACGGGGAGCGATCACCAAAAAAGGCGCCACCCACTGCGGTGCTCTTACTCACCCAGCGGCGCTTCTACTGACGGGGTGGCGCTCCGGATCTTCGGTGGCAGTTCAGCGGCGGGTCCTTCACTCGCTCCTCAGGTCTTCGGCGGCATTTCTGTGGCAGGTCCTTTGGTGCCGCCGAACACACCCGGAGCGAGTGAAGGACACGCCGCCGAAGACCTGGAGCGCTGCCCAGTCAGTAAAAGCGCCGCCAGGTGAGTAAAAATTAAAAAGGCGCAAAGAAATTGAAAAGGTGACACTTGTGCTCGGTGGGAGAGCGGCCGCTGCCCCGCTCCCCCCTTAGCTATGCTAAAATACTCAGGAGCTAATAGAGGAGGTATCTGAGCCTCTAGTTATTATCTTTGGAAAATCATGGGAGACAGGAAAGATTCCAGAAGACTGGAAAAGAGCAAATATAGTGCCCATCTATAAAAAGGGAAATAAAAACAACCCAGGAAACTACAGACCAGTTAGTTTAACTTCTGTGCCAGGGAAGATAATGGAGCAAGTAATTAAGGAAATCTGCAAACACTTGGAAGGTGGTAAGGTGATAGGGAATAGCCAGCATGGATTTGTAAAGAACAAATCATGTCAAACCAATCTGATAGCTTTCTTTGACAGGATAACGAGTCTTGTGGATGAGGGAAAAGCGGTGGATGTGGTATACCTAGACTTTAGTAAGGCATTTGATACGGTCTCGCATGATACTCTTATCGATAAATTAGGCAAATACAACTTAGATGAGGCTACTATAAGGTGGGTGCATAACTGACTGGATAACCATACCCAGAGAGTAGTTATTAATGGTTCCCAATCCTGCTGGAAAGGTATAAAAAGTGGGGTTCCACAGGGGTTTGTTTTGGGATCGGCTCTGTTCAACATCTTCATCAACAATTTAGATATTGGCATAGAAAGTATGCTTATTAAATTTGCAGATTATACCAAACTGGGAGGGATTGCAACTGCTTTGGAGGATAGGATCATAATTCAAAATGATCTGGACAAATTGAAGAAATGGTCTGAGGTAAACAGGATGAAGTTTAATAAAGACAAATGCTTAGTCCTCCACTTAGGAAGGAACAATCAGTTTCACACATACAGAATGGGAAGAGACTGTCTAGGAAGGAGTACGGCAGAAAGGGATTTAGGGGTTATAGTCAGTGATGAGCTACCAAAGTCTTAACAACCGGTTCCCTATAAAAAGTTCTGATTTTAAGGGATGTGCCACAGTGTGTATTTTTTGTACCAATAGGGTTACCATACGTCCATATTTTCCCAGGAGGAATTTTTAAATTTAAAAAATTCGTCCCGGACAGTGATTTAAGAACCAAAAAGCCTGACATGTCCAGGAAAATACAGATGTATGTTAACCCTACCTAAAGTTCTTTTCTTTTTAAAAAAGATGGGCCTGAACTAGAAATGAGATCCGTTTCACATGTGTGGGTCCCTGCCACTCCCTGGGGGTGTGCTAGGGTGACCAGATGTCCTGATTTTATAGGGACAGTCTTGATTTTTGGGCCTTTTTCTTATTTAGGCTCCTGTTACCCCCCCCGTCCCAATTTTTCACACTTGCTGTCTGGTCACCCTAGGGTGTGCACATGTGTGGGTCCCAGCTGCTCCCTGCCCCCCTCATTGAAGCAGGTGTGCAGGGTTACTGCCCTGGGAACTGCAGGGTACCAGTGGACATGGGGCTGGCTGCAGACAGGGGCATGGAGTAGGGCTAGCTGGAGGCAGGGGGTGTGGGGCTGGCTGGAGACAGGAAGTTGCAGGATTGGTTGGAGACAGGGTGGGGGGGGTGTGGGGCTGGCTGGAGGCAGGGCTGGGACTGACTGGAGGTAAGGGCTGGCTGCAGGCAGGGTGGGGGTGTGGGGCTGGCTGGTTTCGGGCAGGGCCGCAGGGTGTGGGTGTGTGGGGCTGGCTGGTGACAGAGGAGTGCAGGACTGGCTGGCTTTGGGTACGGGGGTTTGGCAGGGGTTGGCTGGAGACAGGGCAGGGGCTGGCTGCGGGCAGGGTGGCAGGTACTCACGGGGAGAGCGGTTCCGAGCAGCCCGAGCAACAGGACTCAGCCCAGGCCCAGCAGAGCAACTGGGGACCCCAGGCAGCAGCGGGAGCCCCAGGGGTCAGGGGAGCAGCAGCAGCAGCAGGGCCAGGTGGAAGCCCACATGGCTCCTGCAGCGCAGCACCCCTGGCAGCCGGAGGAGGAATTACATCACTTCCCGGCCAGAGCCCATCAAAGCTGCAGCGCCCCCTCGCAGGGAGGCGGGTTAATAACTGGTTCTAAAACTGCTTCAAAATTTAACAACCAGTTTGCGCGAACCGGTGCGAATTGGCTCCAGCTCACCACTGGTTATAGTGGACCACAAACTAAATATGAGTCAGTGTGTTGCTGTTGCAAAAAAACCAAACATGATTCTGGGATGCATTAACAGGTGTGTTGTGAGCAAGACACGAGAAGTCATTCTTCCGCTCTACTCTGCACTGGTTAGGCCTCAACTGGAGTATTGTGTCCAGTTCTGGGTATCGCATTTCAAGAAAGAAGTGGAGAAATTGGAGAGGGTCCAGCGAAGAGCAACAAGAATGATTAATGGTCTAGAGAAAATGACCTATGAAGGAAGGCTGAAAGAATTGGGTTTGTTTAGTTTGGAAAAGAGAAGACTGAGAGGGGACATGATAGCAGTTTTCAGGTATCTAAAAGGGTGTCATGAGGAGGAGGGAGAAAACTTGTTCATCTTGGCCTCTAAGGATAGAACAAGAAGCAATGGGCTTAAACTGCAGCAAGGGAGGTTTAGGTTGGACATTAACCACCCTGACAGTTAGGAACTTTAGCTAAACACTGGAATAAATTGCCTAGGGAGGTTGTGGAATCTCCATATCTGGAAATATTTAAGAGTAGGTTAGATAAATGTCTATCAGGGATGGTCTAGACATTTAGTCCTGCCATGAGGGCAGGGGACAGGACTTGATGACCTCTCGATGTCCTTTCCAGTCCTAGAATCTATGCATCTATATGAGTGGACCATAACACGAAGTACAATGATAAATGGATGATAAAACTAACCGATTGGCTACGCCTTCTTGCCTCTTCCATACTTCCTCTGCTGGGAAGGGAAATAGGCATGGGGCATGTGGCGCAGAAGACAATTATGTTGGCTTCATTTGTGCTGGTGAAGTTCGTTGAGTGATTGTCCCCATGGCTTCTACTTCCAGTGTGCACGCACCCCATATATGTCAGCTCACATTATTTTTGGCTAGCAGATTGTCTGGGGCTGTGCTTGGACCCCCTTTTGAGCCCTTAGCAGCTTTACCTTTTTACTTCGTGATCCTTAGTTCTTGTGTTATGAGGAGGAGTAAATAATTATTTACTTTCTCCATACTGGTCATGATTTTATAGACCTCTATCATATCCCCCCTTAGAAGTCTTTTCCAAGCTGAAAAGTCCCAGTCTTATTTATCTCTCCTCATACAGAAGCCATTCCATACCCCTACTAATTTTTGTTGCCCTTTTCTGAACCTTTTCCAATTCCAATATATCTTTTTGAGATGGGGCAACCATGTCTGCATGCAGTATTCCAGATGTGGGCGTACCATGGATTTATATAGACGGTATATTTTCTGTTTTATCTATCTCTTTCTTAATGATTCCCAACATTCTGTTTGCTTTTTTGACTGCTGCTGCACATTGAGTGGATGTTTTCAGAGAACTACCCACAATGACTCCCAAGATCATTCTTGAGTGGTAACCGCTAATTTACACCCCATCATTTTATATGTGTAGTTGGGATTGTTTTTCAATGTTGATTACTTTTAATTTATCAACATTGAATTTCATCTGCCACTTCGTTGCCCAGGCACCAGGTTTTCAGAGATCCTTTTGTAAGCTCTTCACAGTCTGCCTGGACCTTACCTATCTTGTAGTTTTGTATCTGCAA
Source organism: Trachemys scripta elegans (assembly GCF_013100865.1). NCBI lineage: Eukaryota > Metazoa > Chordata > Testudines > Emydidae > Trachemys > Trachemys scripta. The sequence goes on along the minus strand of NC_048298.1, from coordinate 250,438,694 downwards.
ATTTTGCCCCTTTTGTTTACCCCTTTTTCCAGATCATTTATGAATACGTTGTAATGGACTGGTCCCAGTATAGACCCCTTGGGGATACCACTATTTACCTCTCCATTCTGAAAACTGACCATTTATTCCTACCCTTTGTTTGTTATCTTTTAACCAGTTACCAATCCATGAGAGGACCTTCCCTCTTATCCCATGACAGCTTATAAATAACATCAGCTCATAGGATAGGGGAAATTCAGGGCCTTATGGCTGATCTATCTTCTACAGTGTTCCATAAAGTTAAGGTGACTCTTTGGAAATAACTTGGGGTGCAGCCTAAGATTGTTTCCAGTTTTCACTTAACTGGAAGATTAATCAATTGATTTTTCTTTCCCAAGACCTGCTTTGGGGGGAAAGCTAAATTGCACACTATGGATGTAGTCTGGGCTCTTTCATATGATCTGGATAGCACAAGACTCTTCAGGAGCTCCCCCAGACTGTAGCCTTTGCAGACAGTAGTAAGGGTCAAGCTTTTTCCACCCAAAGGTTGTCTATGTAAGTATCTAACTGTCTTAGAATGTGGTAGCTAATGTGTGTGCCACCCAGGCAGGTTAAAGCCTATTCCATCAGGGATCAGGCAACCTCCTTAAGAAGCATTCCTATTTCAGAAATTTGCAAGATGGCTACAGGGAATCAGTCCACACTTTTATCTAGCACTGTTCCTTAGTGCTTCAAGATCAGATGTCCTTTTTGGTAGAGCAGTGCTACAATTTTTGTTTAAATAGGACTCCCAGACCTACCTCAGAGTTCTGAGGTAACTGCTTGCTAGTCACTAGAAGAGGAATCCATGCTGAAAATCACTTGGAAATAAAGTTTGATGGTCTTCAGTAACTAGCTCTTCAAGATGTTGTCCAGGTGGATTCCACAACTCACTCTATTTACCTGCTTCTACAGAATGCTATAGCTACAGTATGCTGTACTACTGGCAATGGAACTGAGGAATTGTTGGGCCTGCTCCGTTTTTATGCTCTGTGGTGGGGGGCCATGCAAATATCCAAGAGGCAGGCACAGTCCCAACAGACACTGGTAGCTAAAAACAATTTGTCATATGCTTGGGGTGCATGTGCACCAGAAGTGGAATTCACGTGAACACAGTTACTGAAGATGACTGTTCATTCTTCAACTAATTGTCCCTATGGGTGCTCCAGTTCAGGACGTGCATTTGCCCATGCACTTTTGTGGGAGATTTTGTCAGCAGCATCCATGGGTCTGCTCCTTCACCCTACACATTCTCGTACTCTGAAGGAAGGATATATAGGGAAGAGTGGACCCACTGCCACTCCCGATTCCTGCTCAGCTGTTTGTGGCTCAAGATGGAGCGTTGGGTTTCCACTTAGCTATGTGGGTAACTTGCTAATTTTTTCTTATTTGTTCTTTACTTTAGTATTTTCTTTTTAAAATATTAAGCACAATTTGTGGGGGGTCGTGTCCCTTCTCTTCCTTTTTCCCACAACTTGGGCCTATCATTCAACATAACTTGTTAGGAAACTCATTCAGCATAGGCCTCAATCTGCAGCCTTTCCTAACCAGTTATGTCCAAGACTCCAGGCTTCAAGCACTGTCAGACCTGCCCACAGGGCTTTCTCCTGCAGCAACAGGCATTCTGGCTGCCTCTGCTGTCTTGGAGAGACTCAATGTCCCTTCCAAATGTAAGATCTGCACTGCATTCAAAGGCAGATTTAAGCTGAGGAGGCTAGAGTAAAACTCCTTATAAAACCTTCTTTGAGATCTGCAGGATCTGAGGTGCTCCTTGCTCCCTCCCCTCCCCCAATCCTTCCCTGGTACATCAGTTTCAGCTGCTCAGAGCACCACAGTGACCATGGGGGCCCTTCAGAGTCTTCCAGAACACCAAAAAAAGACCCTATTCTCCAGAACAAAAAACAAAAGGAGGGAGAAGTCACCTTCTCAAACTCCATCCTGGTATGAGAACTGTATCTTCTATCCCCCTCTGGAACAGAGACCCCAGTACAGGTTCAAAAGAGTTCTCTGAGTACCTAGAAACCAGCCAGCCAGCAACTAACAGGAGTATCATCAGTACTGGACTCAGTGCCTCTGAAGCATAAGAACTCCTTTAACACCTAGGTGCCCAAGTCTTCAGTACAGTCTCTGGTACCTCCCAATGTGCTGACTCCTGAGGAACGCGATCCAGATCCATTACCATCTAGGTTCCTCTCCCATGAAGATGTTTGGCTCTCGGAAGAGTCTGAATCCCTTCTCAGGTTATTGGTCCCTCACTGGCTCCCAGTACCAACACGACCACTGGTACCAACACCTTGCCCTTCTGATGGTACTTGCACTGATTGTTAGGTATCACTTCAGGGTTCCTCCAACTTCCAGTTCTACCTTTCCTCTTTTGGGGTATATCATGAGGAAGACGCTCCCAGCAGGAGATGCACTTGGTAACACTGGCAGGAACGATCTTGGAGTACTACCCCCTTTTCCTTGCATCTAACCACAGTGGACTTATTGGAAACTGTGGGCCTCCTAAGGTGTGCAGTTTTAAAGGATACTCTCATGTCAGAGTGCACATTAGGGAACAGCAACCACCAACACCAAGTCTGATCCCACAGGGGGATTCTCCAGAGGAGCAGGAGCCAGGTGCAGAAGTGGCCAACACCCCCTTCCCACAGATCCTTCTCCTCACTAGACTCAATTATCTCCCCTTCCCATGCAGATGATTTCAGGGCCTTCCAGGAATTTATGAAAAGTATTGCAGAGGCCTTACAAATCTTGCTAGAAGAGATGCAGGAACTTCAGCATTTCTTTCAGGACATTCTCCAAGGCAAAATCACCTTGCCCATCAACCACACTGATGTCACCAGCCCATGTGGTGTGGTAAACTCCAGCTACATACCACCCACTTGTAAGAGGCTTGATGAAAAGATATTATATTCACCCCCAAGGGCTCAAAGTACCTTCTCCCACTGAACCCCCAACTATTTGGTTGTTGATGGTGTTAACAAAAGGAACAGACAACGCCATTGTCTAGATCAGTGCCGTCTGACAAGGAACTGAGATGGCTAGACCGTTTTAGCTGGAAGAGTTACTCCTCTGCCACTTTGCAATTCAGAGTAGCCAGCTGCCAAGCCCTGATAGCAAAATATGATTTCCCAAAATATTCTAAGTTCTTGCATTTTATTGAACTTCTGCCACAGGACTAAGAGGAGTAGTTTCAAACCCCCATTACAGAAAGCCAGATGATTGCCAAGGCCTCACTCAATGCTGCCAATGCAGCTATGCACTATATAGCTACTGCTATAGTCATGTGTTGAGTTTTTGGTTCCAATCCTCCAACCTACTCCAAAAAGTACAAAACACAGGAGAACCTTCCCTCCTATGTCTTAAGCTGTTTAGGAACATTGCAAACAGGTCCCTCCATTCACAAAAAGACTGCTGGGCATCATTGCAATCCCTCAATGTCTACAGACCTGCAGCAAAAAGAAAATTCAGTATGCTGGAAAGGCAGCTCCACAGGCTTGCCCAGTCCACTATAGCCCATGAGACTTGTGGAACCTCTCAGAAAGAAGCCCAGATTCTCTAAGAAAGGGCTATCCTCCAGTTACATAAGTCAGTTACTTTCTCAAAACAGTTGTTTTGACCACTTGGCCAAGAGTCATGACCTGTCTCCCATTTCAGATCATATGTTATACCAATCCCCCCTCAACAGCCCTATAGTGCTCCTTTCCCATTTCCTGCCTGCCTGAGAACTTATCACCTCTGACAGATGGATCCTGGAGGATTTCCAGTGGGCTGTTCCATTCAGTTCAACTCCCTCTTCCCCATCCTCCCTTTCCATCCCACTTCAGGTACGCTTCTTATGGGGCTGTCCTAAAACAGACAATATCCCTTCTAACTATGGGGGCGATCAAACCTGTTCCATTGGACTTCATCAGAAAAGAAGTACTTCTTAGTCCCCAAGAAGAATGGATGTTGGAGACAGGACATTGAAAACCTTCATCCTCTCGCAGCGTTTCAGAATGGTAACTCTCAGTAATAATTCCCTCTGGATCTAGAAGATTGATTTGTCTCCCTTGATCTTCACGATGCTTATTTTCATATATATACCCCTCACGCAGGTGTTTCCTTTGTTTTGAGATTGGCAGGGACCACTACCAATACTGTGTCCTATCTTTTTGGCCTTTCCACCACCTTAAGGGCCTTTATCCAAGTTCTCTTAGCTATTGTAGCCCATTGCCATCAGATGGGGATATTTGTCTTTTCCTGTCTGGATGACTGGCTTTCTGAAGGATCCCTTGTTTCTGAAGGTACAGTCAGCAACCGACAAGGCCCTATCACTGTTCCACTCTTTGGGTCTCTGCCTCGATGGAGAAGAGTCTACGATGAAACACACAAAACAAATATACTTCATAGGGGCCACTCTGGACTCCATTACCTTCAGAGCATGCTTTCTCACAGGCAGGTTCGTTACAAAGTCCAGTCTTGTTTTTACAATGTAACAGAGCCTGCACACCACAACAAAAGGCTTGCCTTCAATTCCTGGGCCACATAGCAGCCTATACCCTGTTGTAACACTGTTGGCAAGACTACACTCCCATTGTCTTCAGCCTGGTTAAGAGCAGTTTACACATGGAGTAAACAGTTTATCCAATTGGGTATCAATACCCCAGATGGTCCTCAACTTCTCTCAACAGGTGTTGGGGACAAAAAGTCTGTGTGGGAGTTCCATTCCACTTTCAAGACTTTACAGCTTGGGGCAAGTGGAATCCCACAAGAGGCCACTCTAGTCACATTTATCTTTCAAGATCTTTCCTATAGCCATCACCTTGGCTAGGAGAGCTTTGGGCCCTTATGGCTGACCTACTGTACATGGTATTCATCATGACATGGTGACATTACATTCCTATCCTCATTTCCTACGTAAGGTAATCTTCAGAGTTCCATGTTAATCAGGACACTCATCTATCAGTGTCTTGTCCCAGCCCTCACTCTTTGAGAGAAGAAGCTAATCTCCATATACTAGACATAAGAAGAGCTCCAGCTTTTTACCTTGACAGGACTAAGCCCTTCAGGGCTTCTCCTAGACTTTTCATCACTATCACAGAATGAATGAAAGAGGATCCAATCTCCTCCCAAAGGCTGTTTAAATGGGTGTTGGGATGCTTATTAATCTGTTACAATGCCTCAGAGGTACATCATTGTCCTAGTGATTGCTTATTCCACCAAAGCCCAGTCTACCTCTGTAGCCTTAGTGAAGAAGGTGTTCATCTTGGATATTTGCAAAGCTGCAACCTGGTCATCAATGCATATGTTTTTCCAGCACTATGCTGTTTTGCATGCTTCCAGAGCCAGCGTAACTTTTGGTGACTCTGGTCTATGTTCCATATTGAATCCACCTCCTGAGCAGCCTGCTCCATAATTGATGTACTGCTTGAGAATCTCCTGCAGTGGAGCACCACAGGGATAACTGATCAAGGGACAGGTTTAATTAGATTGTAATTACAGTAATTGGACTTCTCAGGTAGAGCACCCACAGGGACAAACTACTGTCTACCCTCCTTGCCCTCTGCTTCAGTCATTCTTTTGGACTTCGTAGTTGAGAAGGAATTGGAGCTGCAGTGGGTCTGCTTTTCCCTATATACCCTTACACTGGAGCATGAGAATATGTAGTACACAAGTGCGGACCCTCAGGCACTGCTGATTACATCTCCAATCAAGCATGCGTGGGCACATGCACATCCTGAAATGGAGCCTCCATAGGGACAAAACATTTTGAACGCTAGTTACTGTACAAAGTAAGTAACCACCTTCTCTAGCCTTTTCAGGCGAGTATATTTCTGCTTGTCATCTGGGTGGTGTAAAATGGATTTAGCAGACAGGATAATTTGGCCCTTCTGAACTTTTTTTTATTGCCTATTTTAGGAAGTGCATATATGTAACGTGCATATGCATACACATAACAAATACATATATTCTCTTGCTCAATATGTATTCTGAGTCATCAGGTTTTTAATCTAGTTGAGTGGTTCTCAAACTTTAGCAACCCGAGGACCCCCATTTTGATTTAAAATTTTTCGGGGACTCCCAAGCCCTCTGCTCAGCCCCCACTCCAGCCCTTCCACCAAGGCTCTTACCCCCACCCCGCTTCTTCCCAGCTCCGCTCCACCCAGGCCCCTCCTCTTCCCTGCTTCTTTCCCCTCTCCCCCAAGCGTGCCCCATGCCAGTGCCTCCTGCATGTTGGGAACAGCTGTTCAGTGGCATGCAGGAGGCACTGGGAGGGTGGAGGAGGAGTTAATCGGCAGGGCCCGCATACCTATTGGAGTACCCTCGAGGACTCCCATTTGAGAAATGATCATCTAATCGAACTTTGCCATTTATATACTTTTACTAAGCTGTTTTGAGACTGTAAATTTAAAAATGCATATAGCTAAAAAATTTCTACCCATTACAAGTAACATTACCACAGCTGAAGGGCTATAGACAATGTTTTATTACTGTTCAGGTTAACTTTGTATGTTTGGCAGCAGACAGTTTCATTGCTTCCCTTGAATAGTCAATCAGTTTTGTGTGCTTTTTACATAGTCAGTACATTTTTTTTATGCCTTTCTCACAGCAACAAGGCAGCGGGGGAGAAATCCTCTTTAAAATGTAAAGATTAGAAAGCCACAAAAAAAGCAGGGAGACTTAAACAGATGAATTATTTGAAACTGCATTTGACTCAATTTTTTAAACTACCCATATCTGAAGTTGTGTGTCTGCAAGGTTTAGTGCCCTAGTGTGCAACACTATTGTTGCTCAAGTGCAAGCATTTAACTTGGTTATACATGAGGTTTTTTCCTAATTTTGCACTTTTACAGAGGCCCTTCCATTGCTGGTGAGAGTTATTCAGTCACCAGATGCCAAAACCAAAGAGAACGTCAATGCAACAGAGAACTGTATTTCAGCTGTAGGGAAGATCATGAAATTCAAACCTGATTGTGTAAATGTTGAGGAAGTCCTGCCACACTGGTTATCATGGCTTCCACTACATGAAGACAAAGAAGAAGCTGTTCATACTTTCAATTACCTGTGTGACCTAATTGAGAGGTAAGGTGAAAATGTACCTTGATATAATGCATAAAATAAGCATACTTGTAGTCTGCTTATTTTTCTTGTACACATTCTCTAATAGTGGGACTTATACTCATTTTTATTTCTCTAGCGGATGTATACACATTATCTTGAACATGAAAATTAATGTCATTCTTTCATATTCCATTAGTAAGGCTAAGATTTTGTCATGGATATTTTTAGTGAAAGTCACGGACAGGTAACAGGCAATAAAGAAAAATTAATGGAAGCCGGTGACCCTGTCTCTGACTTCTACTAACAATATCCATGATGAAATGGGAAGGGATTGGACAGCTGCGGGATCTTTCAGGTGTTCTTGGAGCAGCTGTGTAAGAACAGTGAAACAATGCAAATAGTCCAGTTTTAGAGTACAGTGGTGGTGTCTCCCTTAGTGCAGTTCTGAAGTATTGGCAATCGGTGAAGTCCTACAGTGAATTTTAATACTACTTAAATAGGTTCTCTCTCCTTCCAGTGTTGTCAATATAGATATCCAGTCTTGGAAATGCTTATAAACTGTATGAAAGCCCAGAATCTTCTGGAAAGTTTTTGACCATTGGGTGATATGTAGACTTCTTTTCAGAGATCACTAGGCAGCCCACAATCTGTGCATTCAGTGTTGACTACTTTATTCTGTCACAAAACTGGGAAAACACAGAGACCTTCAGCCTCATGCTGATCAGTGTAAGGTTAGCAATCAAGAAATCATTTATCATCTATCACTGATAAATCTCCCAACTTCTGATATAGCTAAAAACTTGCTACCTGAATTCTCCACCTTAATCAAAACAAAATGGAATCCTACAAAAAGTGGAAACATGGACAAATTGCTGAGGAGAACAAAAGAATAGCATAAGCATGTAGGGACAAAGAAAGGATAAACATACAATGAGTTACACCTTAAAGGCAATAAGAAGAGATTCTTTAAATACATTAGGAGCAAGAGAAGAATGAAGGAAAGTGTAGGTTTTCTGCATAGCAGGGAAGGAGAGCTAATAACTGATGACATCAGGAAGCTGACGTATTTAATGCTGTTTTGCGTCATTCTTCACTAGAAAGGTTAATTGTGACCAGATACTCAACATAGTTAATATTAACAACAAGATGGAAGGAACACAAGCCAAAATAGGGAAAGAAGGGGTTAAAGAATATTTAAGAACATAAAAATGGTCATAGTGGGTCAGACTAATGGCCATCCAGCTTGGTATCCTGTCTTCCAACAGTGGCCAGTGCCAGATGCTTGAGAGGGAATGAACAAAACAGAGCAATTATCACGTGATCCATCCCCTGTTGTCCAGTCTCAGCTTATGGCAGTTAGTGGTTTAGGAACACCTGGAGCATGGGGTTGTCCCTGACCATCTTGGCTAGTAGGCATTGATGGACTTATCCTCCACAAACTTACCTAATTCTTTTTTGAACCTAGTTACACATTTGGCCTTCACAACCTCCTCTGGCAATGAGTTCAACTAGTTGACCGCGTTGCTTGAAGAAGTACTTCCTTATGTTTGTTTTAAATCTGCTGCCTATTAATTTCATTGGGTGACTCTTGATTCTTATGTTATGTGAAGGGGTATATAACTCTTCCCCTTTCTCCCCACCATTCATGATTATATAGACTTCTATCATAGCCCCCCTTAGTCATCTCTTTTCCAAGCTGAACAGTTCCAGTCTTTTTCATCTCTCCTCAGATGGAAGCTGTTCCATACCCTTAATCATTTTTGTTGGCCTTCTCTGTACTTTTTGTGATTCTAATATATCGTTTTTGAGATGGGACAACTGGAACTGCACACAGTATTCAAGATGTGAACATACCATGGATTTATATAGCAGCTTTGTTTCCTGTGTTATAGTCTATCCCTTTCCTAAGAGTTCCTAAAATTGTTAGCTTTTTTGACTGCCACTGCACATTGAACAGATATTTTTAGAGAACTATCCACAGTGACTCCAAGCTCTAACTTGAGGCTAAATAACTACCATATATACTTATTCATTAGCCCGTTCATTTATAAGCCAAGCCCCCCCCCCCCAAGATGGTTAGGTAAAAATAACAAAAACTGTACGACTCTTTCATAAGCTGACCCTATATTTCAGGGGTTGGCAAACTTTGGCTCCTGGCCCGTTAGGGTAAGCCGCTAGCAGGCCTGGATGTTTTGTTTACCTGGAGCGTTCACAGGCACGGAGCACCTCAGCTCCCAGTGTCCGCGGTTTGCCGATCCCAGCCAATGGCGCGCCGCTTTCCGCAGCTCCTATTGGCTGGGAACGGCGAACCGCGGCCACAGAGCGCCAAGGGGCTCCATGCCTGCAGACGCTTCAGGTAAACAAAACGACAGTGTATTAGATATTCAGTGATTGCCTAGAGTTTTTAAAATAATCAAATTTTGGTGTAGATGCATTTATAAGCTGACCCCTGCTCTTTGATGCGTCACTTTTTTACCAAAAATATTCTGCTTATGAATGAGCATATGGTAATTTAGACTCCATTTTGAATGTATCATCAGGATTGTTTTCCAATGTGTGTTACTTTGAATTTATCAACATTGAATTTCATCTGCAACTTTTTTGCTCCATTCACCCAGTTTTAGGCAATCCCTTGGTAGGTTTTTGCAGTCAGTTTTGGATTTAATTATCTTGAGGAATTTTGTGTAGTTTTCAAATTTTGCCATCTCACTGTTCACTCCATTTTCCAGATCACTTATGAATATTGAACAGTACTGGTCCCAGTACAGATTTTTGAGGGCCCCTGCTATTTACCTTATTTCCATTATTTCCTCTTTCCTGCCCTTTTGTTTCTTATTTTTTAACTAATTACTGATCCATGAGAGAACCTTACCTCTTATCTCATGACTGCTTACTTTACTCAAGAGCTTTTAGTGTGGGACCTAGTCAAAGGCTTTCAGAAAGTCCAAGTACACTATATGCACTGAATCACCTTTATCCACATGCTTGTTGACATTCTGAGAATTCTAATAGATTGGTGAGGCATGACTTCCTTTTACAAAAGCCATGTTGACTCTTCCCCAACTTGTTGTGTTCATCTATGTGCCTGATAATTCTTTCCTTTACTATAGCTTCAGCCAGTTTGCCTGATACTGAAGTCAAGCTTACCAGCCTGTAATTGCCAGGATCACCTCTAGAGTCTTTTATAAAAATTGGTTGCAAGATCTGTCCTCCAGTTATCTGATGCGATAGGTTACATACCATAGTCAGTAGTTCTGCAATTTCATATTTGATTTCCTTGAGAAATCTTGGGTGAATACCATCTGGTTCTGCTCACTTATTACTATTTAACTTATCAATTTGTTCCAAAATCACCTCTATTGATACATCAGTCTGGGACAGTTCCTCAAATTTGTCACTTAAAAAGAATGGCTCAGGTGTGGGAATCTCCTTTACATTCCTCTGCAGTGGAGTGATGCAAAGAATTAATTTAGCATCTCTGCAATGGCAGAGATAAGTTAGATAAATTCAATGTAATCAAGTTGGCAGGGGCTGATGAAATTCATTTAGGGTACTTAAGGAACTAGCTGCAGCAATCTCAGCACTGTTAGCAGTTATCTTTGAGAACTCATGGAGGGTGGGTGAGGTCCCAGAGGACAGTTTAAGTCCCAGAGAATTGGAGAAAGGTACTATATATTTGCCCATCATTTAAAAAAGGGGAACAAAGAGGACCCACAGAATTATAGACCAGTCAGCCTAACTTAATACCTAGAAAGATACTGACACAAATATTCAACAATTAGTTTGTAAGCATCTAGAGGATAAGTCATACCAAATCCATTTAATTCTTTTACGGGGTTAATGGCCTAGAAGTAGTGTTTCTCAACAACTGGTCCATGGACCAGTGCTAGTCCCTGAGGTCTCCCTGGCACAGTTTAGGAAGGCAGTAAGCCAGTCCCTGGCATCAAAAAGGTTGAGAAACACTGGCCTACAGGATGGGGGTGGGGAAGCAGTAGACATAATGTATCTTGATTTTTAGTAAGGCTTTCAATACAGTCCAATGTGACATTCTCATAAGCAAACTAGGGAAATGCACTCTAGATGAATTTACTAGATAACTGATTGAAAGACTGCACTCAGAGTATTATCAGTGGTTTGGTATCACATTGCTGTGGGGGGGGGGGGGAGCATATCTAGTGGGGTCCTGCAGGGGTCAGTCCTGGGGCCAGTACTAGTCAATATTTTCATTAATGACTTGAAGGGAAGGTTATATTTATAAAATTTGCCGATGACACCAAGCTGGGAGGGATTGCAAGCATTTTGGAGGACAGGATTAGAATTCAAAAGAACATTGATAAATTGAAGAATTGGTCTGAAATCAACAAGATGAAATTCAATAAAGACAAGGGCAAAGTACTATACTTAAGGAAAAATCAAATACACAACTACAAAATAGGGAATTAACAGGTAAGGTGGTAGTACTGCCGAAAAGAATCTGTTATAGTGGATCACAAATTTAATATGAGTCAACAGTGTGATTCAGTTGTGAAAAAGGCTGATATTCTGGGGTCTATTAAGAGGTGTGTTTGTAAGTAAGACGGTGGAGGTAATTGTCCCATTTGACTCGGCACTGGCGAGGCTTCAGTTGGAGTAGAGTGAGTTCTGGGTGTCACACTTTAGGAAAGATGTGGACAATTAGAATCCAGAGGAGAGCAACAAAAATGATGAAAAGTTTAGAAAACCAGACCTATAAGGAAAAGTTTTTAAAAAGAAAAGGGCTGGGCATGTATAGTATTGAGAAAAGAAGACTATGGGGGGCCCTGAGAACAGTCTTTAAATATGCTAAGGGCTGTTATAAAGAGGATGGTGATCAATTGTTTTCCATATCCACTGAAGGTAGGACAAGAAGTTATGGGTTTAATCTGCAGCAATGGAAATTTAGGTTGAAGATTAGGAAAAGCTTGCTAACTAAAGGGTAGTTAAGCACTGGAAAAGGCTTCCACGGGTGATTGTAGTACCACCGTTATTGGAGGTTTTTAAGAACATGTTGGACAAACCTGCCAGGGATGGCCTAGGCTTATTTGGTCCTGCCTAAGTGTAGGAGGTTGTTTGTTCCTCAGCGCAGGGGGCTGGACTCGAGGTCTCTTCCAGCCCTATGATTAGATCTTTCATTTTTGGTTTACAATCATAGAGCAGATTGTGATGGGAACTCATGGAGTATCTACAAGGATCAAATCTCATGATGCTTCGTATAAACCAGGGTTTGAAACCAAAATGGTACTGGTGGCATTGGTAGATATCCTGGTGATGGATAATTGGGTGCCCACGCTGATACTGTTAGACCTGTCAACTGCCTTCAATACCATTTGGGTCTGTCTTATTCTCCCTGACTTTTTTACATAACTCCCTTTAATCTTCTCAACTCCTTTGATTGACTAGCACTAACCCTTTTCATATTTCAAAGTCCTTGTATTATGGCATTCCTCACTCTATAGGAGGAATGGTTGGCTCTCCCTTTGGAGCCAGTCAATACCACTTTACATCAGTTCTGGGAGGGAGGGAGTAAATCAGTTTAAAATATACAAAGCCTTCCCTACCACAGTGCTCCAGTTCCTGCTTTTCCCAACATAACAGTATTAAACTTCCAACACACAGTGGGCTGGCTTGCTTTGCTGAAGCCTATCTAAGGCACATAACTTTTCTGATAGTGTAGTCCAACTTTATAAATAAGGAATGTTCAAATTAGCCAGATCTTAAAAAAATTACAAAAATAGAACTTCCTTCTAGAACAGGATGCATTTAATGATGCTGAATAACTTCAGGTATGAATGTGCAGTTCTAAAAATCGGGAATGTCTTGAAAAGCAGTCAACTTACATACACAAAATCTACATTTATCTTTTTAATTAGAATGCTAACACTGGCATATTTTGTAACATGTATACTTTTTTGATCTCCATCAGTAACAACCCAATTGTCCTTGGTCACAACAACTCTAATCTTCCCAGAATATTCAGTATAATTGCGGATGGTGAAATTCATGAAGCAATTAAGCATGAAGATCCATGTACTAAACGGTTGGCTAATGTTGTTCGTCAAGTGCAGGTGAATGCAAATTTATTTTGTTGTAAAGGGAATCGTTCTAGTTTGCTCTGTGAGATGCAGGAATTGTAAAACTAGTGTTCAGAACCTATTCTCTGTAATAAACATGATGCTGCAACCAGTGTTCATCCAAGAAGAAATATTCCAAATGGATTCCTAATATTAGATTATGCAAATTCAGTGCAGCAATCCAGATTAATCTTGATAACACTATGTAAGGTACTTGAACTAGAGGGTGTCTCTCTTTTTATGATCCATATAATTTTTGAAGCGTTCATAAAAAATGTAAACACTTGGAACAATTGCATGGTTTACCTTTTACATAACTCCCTTTAGCTTCCTTTACCTTTTCTCAGATTTGAACTACACTTCTTAATTTCTAAATATAAACTTTTGGATTTCATGCAAAATATATTAAAATGACCCAGAAGTTGGGCAGCTACAGGACAAGGGTACACAGGCTCATTCAAGAAGAATCTTGTAAATTCTATTTTGGAGGAGACTGAGTTGAGCTGAGCTGTCTGCTACCTCTACTATACAATGTCATTGACTGCATTGTGGGTTTCAATGGAAACTGCTTGTGTAAGGGCATTTTAAAAAAAAAAAAAAAAAAAAGCAAAACCTACAAATTAAGTAGTGCTATAAGATGGGGGTAATAGAAGGAGGGCAGTACTGAAATGTATTTATTTTAGGTTTTTTTAGATAATAGAAGCACCTCCTTCAAACTCTGGTTGACCTGTACAAAATATAAAATTCACATTAAATTAAGTCTCTGCCATCACCCCCAGCCATAAATCTTAATTATTCTATGCCAATAGCCTTGTCCAGCCCATCCTCAGATTGCAAAGATGAACTTTTTATTATAATAGAACTGATTGATGAAGCAAGGCTTTGAATGGAAGGCAGTTCTTCCACCTTCAGAATTATGGGGAAATAAAGTGGCCCTACTTTATCAAGAAATTGCATCTCTAAGTAAACTTGCAAAGTTGCTAGCTGCCCCCCTGTGGAAACTTGTGGAAGAGCAATGAACAGAGGTTACTCCCAGGGGAATTCTGCATACCAAAAAAAAAAATTCAGTGTACAATATTTTAATGTTTTGCATATTTTTTGTCAAAATAACACTATATATTCATGCCACTTTAAATTATTTTTTAAATAAATTACCAAATACCTGTCAGGAAGTATTCCTGTAACAATACAGATGATAAAGAAAATTCCCACCGGAGTAGAGTTAAAGAAACTCTACAACAACCCAGTTCCTCCGTCTCTGCCCCTTCCCCGCACCTGAGCCCAGCTGCGAGGCCAGACACCCTCATCCCCCCAGAGACCAGCCACAGGCCAGATGTTCACATGCCTCCAGAGCCCAGTCACAGGGCCCCCCCGATCTAGACACCCCACAGCCCCTCTCTCCCAAGAGCCTAGCTGCAGGGCCAGATACCTGCACCCATCCCCCCACAGAGCCCAGTCACTTGCGCGCGCGCGCACACACACACACACAGCCCAGGGATGCAGAGGGAGAAACAGCCTGATGCTGGGTCCTGGGCTTGTATGGAATTCCCTGCACACTGCCTCCTTCCTTCTGGGCATGCCAGGAACTGCAGCTGCTGGGAACTCTTCAGCTCCGTCCCTTTTGCCCCAGCAGTGTATTCTATTTGCGAGCTGGGCTCTGCTGGGTCCAGTGGCCCCCAGTGGCAGCCAGCAGCTCTGCAACACCAATTCTGTGAGGGGAGATGGGGGGGAAGAAATTGTGTGCAGAACATTAATTCTGTGCAACTTTCGCATTGTGCAGTGGCGCAGAATTCTCCCAGGAGTAAGAGGGACCTGTAGGCTGCTTGAGGCAATGATATCTGATTGAGAATGGCAATGTTAAAATTAAAAACTTCCCATTTATCTGGGAGTACTGCAGAACTTAAATGTCAGAATCTCATTGCCTATGGAAAATACCTAATGTACCAAAACTAATAAAATAAAGGCCTGTATTTATTTGTTAGATTGTCTTTAGAACACTGAATCTCACAGTACACCATGTCTTTGCATTTCTTTGTCATTGGACCCAATGGATCCTTTTTTAAATATGGTGTGAAAAGACTAAATTAAGACCTTCAATGTAGCACTGATGTTAAAATGTATCAAATGTAAATCTGTTAACTTTAACAGCTTGTTTAAAGACATTAAATGAGATTTTAAATAAGTAGCAAAAAGTCGCTGTAGAGATGTAAACCAGTTATCTGCAATAAATATCAGCTTGATCTCCTTTGCCATACTGAGACAAGTTTAGCCCCCTGCTTCAAATCCTCTGACTGCTGTGCTGAATAAATATTTCCTGCTTATTTGAGTGCCTTTATTTGGAAGGATTATGATACCTTCAAAATATATTTGATACCATTAAAATAAATCACCTTTGTGGTGACAAGCAAAATAGTGTGCTACACACCAGTGTGGAGATGAAAAATTATGGCTAAGGATACCACTGCTCTTCTGAAAGTACCATGTGATTTATCCATGGTTAGGCAGAATAAATAACCTGTTTATATCCCTATTCAAAAGAGAACAAATTGTCATGCTACTTTCCTTTAGAAGAATGAAGGGCTGCATCTAGCCTGCTATGATTTGTACTTTTTTAATTCTAGGGAGTCGCTAGGAATTTCAAACCAATTACTTAGGCCTTGTCTACATGCAGACTTGCACCAGTTTAACTAAATCGTTTTTAAAAAAAGCTTTTGTTAAGCTGATGCAAGTTTAAGTGTGGGCAAGGACGTTGTCTGTTCTCTTTGGCATAACCTAGAACAGGGAGGGGAAGGGGGGGGGGGGGGGGGGTTCACATCCAGCCTGCCAGATCATTTTATTTTGCCTGCCACAGTCCAGCTTGGGGCAGGAAGGAGATGGGGTGGGACAGTGCACATGTCCTGTGATGCTGCAGCGAGAGCCTTTGTGCCCAAGTGGGGAGCCAGATCCAGCACAGTGAGACAGAAGTAGTCATGGCAGGGTGAGTCCAGGCCAGGCTCCCTCCCAAACTCCCTCTAGGGCCTCCCACTACCCCTGGCGGTAGAGACCCTACATCTACATCTTCTCTTCTCCCCTCCCCTCCCCCAAAACCTCTCACTTGCCAAAGGGTTTTTGTGGCTCCTCTATTTACCTGTAAGTTGCCCATCCCTCTTCTAAAGTATATAGGCTCAATGGATGTTGACTTTGAAAGACTAATGAAAATAAATGGCTGACGTATGATTTCTAAGTCTATATTCAGTAAAGATACCTTTATTTTTCATTTGTTTTCCAGACCTCTGGAGGACTATGGACAGAATGCATATCACAGCTCAATGCAGACCAACAGGCAGCTATACAGGAGCTCCTGAACTCCGCTTGAAGGGCCTTAATTATCATCTGCAAGAAAACTAACTCCAAATAAACATTTACCCTATTGTTTAGGTTTCTTTGTTTTGTTTTTGAGCAAAAAAGAACTGTAGAGCGTGTAGGCCATTCTTTTGCAATCTACAGGCAGTGGCAGCACGAAGAAGCACTCTCTGAGTGGTGTTTAAATCAATTTCTATCCCACAACACTGAAGAAGCTCCCTGTAAACCCTACAATAGCACTGAAGAGTATTTTTCTAATGGTATAAGCCACCTGTATGATGGTGAAAAGGAGACAAGTTGAATTTTCTCATTAGATATAATGAATTAAAAAACAGCTTTAAGACCAGTTATTCCGCAGTAATGTACATTATAGCAGATAACATTTCTATACATCTAGTGTTAATTGTATTAATTGGAGTGAGTCTTTTTAGGGTAGAAAGTGCCCTTCTACTCAGCAAACCACTAGATCAAAAGATGAAAAATTGAAGACGAATGTCAAGCATGAAGACCTCATTGATGTCACTGTTTTCCAAAAAAGGCTTGTTTAGTGACTCAATGAGAAAAGCTGTTCAGCTTCCAGCCCTTGAATGTGAAGTGTCTTTGGCATGTCTGGCAGTATCTCATTCACTCCTCAATAAATTACATTCAAATACAATAAGAAGCTTGTGTAAAAGTTCAGTGCTGTGTGGTTCTTATTCATTCAATTTCCTCCTATGAAAAGATACAAGAACAAATGTTACAAGTCATAATTTTAAGATGTTTGAAATTTTCTGTACAATTTGTCTAACTCACACTTCATGCTTTCTTGTTTCTTAGATTTTAACCATTCAACTTTTTTTCTGATTCAAAGAACTACATACTGTGTAGAATTCAAATTTAGTGACATGAGCCTTGGGTACAGTGAGTTTACATATCTTTACCATAAGCTGTTTCATTTTCAGATCCAATTGCATATTTGTAATTTATGAAAAGTTAGCTAATATTGTTCCAGTTGCGGATGTACAACAGGTCTGTGATAGCCAAGCAAACTTTCAGTAATATTAAATTAAATACATGCAGTTACATTTGTGGAGCTATAATTGGTAGCCTATCCTGAAAGGAGAAAATTCGTGTATGAATGTTTTATTGGTTCATCTCGTACTAGCAATATATGGCTTGCTGTTTCAGATATACAGTTTTTCTAAAATCTTATTTCTAATTTAAACTTCAGTGTGAACACTTTGCAGTTTGTACTAACATTTTTATATAAATATTAAACTTCTGCTTAGATCAGAAAGCTAAGCTAAGAATTAAAGACTTTTCACTAAGTGATTTGCAGCAGTCTCTTAAAAGGTACTGTGTAAATGCATTAAGTGAAATGGAAGAGTACAAGTTTGATGCTTAACGAGAGAGGAAGAAAGCTGCCCTATATATTATGAATAAGGATACGATTTTGTCACAGATTTTGAGACTTTAACAGACTTCCATGACTTTCAGTTTCAGCTCTGGCTCGGGCAGTCAGTCCCCTGCAGCGGCAGGGCTCCGGCTTCCATGATTTATTGTTTGTTGCCAGTGTCCTGCCCAGGAATTTTAATAAAAATCCTTGTGCCAAAATCTTAACCTTAATTATAAAATCAATTTCTATTATGAAATAAGCCCTCAAACTGTTAAAACACAACTATACATCAAAATATAACCTGTTGTACCTGTGTAAGAAAATTCTACCCAAAATCAATGTTTAAAGTAGCTCCATTTTCATGGCAAAATTTGTCATTTCAATCCTGACTGAGAAGTCAATGATTTTTTTTGAAAACACAAATGACTAACCATGCTACTGCTAAGTGTGCAGATCTGCCTATGGACAGATAAAATTACTGGTTACAAACTACATATTCTATCAGAACCCTATTCTGTTTTTCTGTTGAGTATATAGTTTATGATGATCTCAATTTTCCTCATTAAATTTTTTTCATTTGAGTACTGCTCCAGTTACTTTTCAAGGAGTTCACACTGGAAAATGGACATGAGGGGATTTGCACCCATTGCTGTGGAAAATATTTCAGTAAATCTGTATCCAGTGTAGTTGTAGCCATGTCAGTCCCAGGATATTAGAGAGGCAAGGTATGTGAGGTAATATCTTTTATTGCACCAACTTCTGTTGGTGAGAGAGATGAGCTTTCAAGTCACACTGAGATCTGAATAAAAGCTCTGTGTGGCTCAAAAGCGTGTCTCTCTCTATCTCCATGAAAAGTTGGTCCGATAAAATATTATCTCGCTTACCTTGTCTTTCCTAGTAAATCTGATTTGTCTCAAAAGTACAAATATCTGGCTACAAAAATAGTCTTTGGTTATGTCGGTCTGGCCTTTGGTGTGTGTTCAGCATTTATTCATTTCTAGATTCTCAGTTCTTCCCACAATCTCAGACATTTGAGCTAAATCTCTTGTCAAATATTGGGTGCATTTCACAGTTGTCTGAGTGTCCAGGTTTGGAACATAACCCTTTTGTTCTTAAGCTACATTCTTTTTCTGGAAGTGCAAAAATCAGTGGTTAAGTACTTGTTCCCAGGCTATTCCATACTAACTTTAAAGCAGACTTTTCAAGCAGGAGTGAATAAAATCTTTTTTACCCATAAATAAGAGACCAAATTGTGAGTTTCAGGGAGTGTTTACTCCCACGCTCCTTTCTTTCCTTTCCCCCTCCCTATGATAGCAGAGCAGGCCAAGCAGAGTAAAAAGACCTCAGGAGTCTCACAAGGGGAGCTCTGCTGCAATTGCTTTCAGGTTGTTGACCCTCATTTTGTCAGGGCCAGGGGATTAGGCTAGAAAGCATGTGGTAGCTGCCACATCCGCCTGACATCAGCTTGATTTGGCCACAAGGACATCAAAACCCCTGCAACCCTTTTCCCATATCACTTCAGAAGTGAAAAGCTGATCATTCTCCTCCCATATACTTAAATTTTGTCTTGGTAACTATCCCTTAATATTCCTTCCTATTCCTTGGGTGAAGTCTTTAGGGAGGAGCAGGAAACTTTCAAAGTGAAAAAATTCAGTTCAGTCCTGGAATTTGAGAATCCTAGAACCCCCCAAAAATTGTCTTCTCCAAGCTCCGTATTCCCAAAGCAGGAAACGTAACAAATGTCAGTTACCAAGTATAATTCATCCATTTTCCCCCTGCAAATCTTGTTCTTGTGATGTAATGCATGAAGACCACAGATAAATAAGACTTTTTTTTTTTTTTGTACACCTGGAATTATTCCCAGTGCAAAATACAAGGGAAGTGAAGTCAAGTCATCTAAAATTATTTCAGATCCTTAAGTGGCAGAAGCAGGAAGCCCATGTAATGACAGGGTCTAGACACCAAGGTACTGACTGTGAATTCCAGTTTTTCAGGATGGCGAGTTGTACTTGAGCTCCACAATATGTAGTGGACATGGTCAAGGTCCAGGCATGTTTCAGAGCAACATGCTAGAGATAAGAGCAGTCAGTCTTGCCTTACTGACTTCCAGAATCTCCTGAGGAAGGAGCACTTCCTTATGCAGTCACAACAGAACAACTGTGGCATACATAAACCAGCAAGGGAATACAAAAAGTAGCAGCTTATCTGGCCTCCATCAGATGATCCACATAAGAGACTGATCACAAACAGGACTGGCTGAGTATCAAAAGACAATGCATAGTGGCTCTTGAACCAAGTTTTCCATTAATATCCTGTGAGCTAGGCTATCTCAGCTTGACCTATTTGTATCCAGTGAAAGCTCACTAGGGAAGACAAATCACTGGGAACAGATTCTGCTTCACAGATGGATTTTTGATAAGCAATTTAGTCATCATTCAGGTCACCCAAATTGCTCAAGAGCATGGTGTTAATCAGACCTATAGGTCTGCCACAGACTAAATCCATCTTTGCCTGCAGGATCCCAACTCAAGTTAGCTGAACTTCACAGCTATTGAGCAGTAAGCCCTAACCAAGTTAGCATACTTTTCCAAAGTAGTATGTAGCCTCCCACAGGCCTTCTACCCTTTTGGCCAACGCAAGAGTATGGACAAGATTCTCCTGCTGATGTCAAAATAAAAAGGTCCACCCTAAGGAGAGAGACAGTCCCGCTCTTCTGGATTTCTTACAGCTATGGCTAGGCCTAAGGATTTCCACTCTTGCATCTCAGTTTTGATGCTAACCAATATCAAATACAGCCTCATCCAAATATTTGGAAAATCAGCTAGTGATATCAAGGTTCCTTAGGGAAAAATTAATCCAAACTAACAGTGAACATGAAACCTGCCTACATTGCTACAAACTCTCACGATCCATCCAATTTGCATAGATAGAATCAATTTCCCTGTATTTCTTCTCCATAAAATATTCTTCCTGAGCCCAATCACAATAAGCAAGACGAGGCTCTGAAATCACTGCTTGTACCTTACTGAATAAGGTGGTACTTCATGCTCCAGAGACACTTATTACCATGGCCAGCTTTTCCTTCTACTTGAAAATAATTGCTTTGTTTTACCCAAAGCCTAAAGAGCTGGGGGGAGAAAAAAAATTCCAGAGCAGACTCTTGAGCAGAAAGGACATCAGCTACTACCAAGAAAATCTACAGTACCTGCCATTTGATCATGCAATAATTTTAAAAATAAACACCAGAGGCTTGACTGCTAATCCCCAGCAGTAGCATTTTTGGATAACTCTATTAATATCTCTCTATTGCTTGCTATGTTTCAGATTTGGGAATGTTTCACAATCAACAATGGAAAAAAGTCCAGTTTCCTTTCTGAGACTGACTTCTCTTGTCTGCCCCACTCAAGAAATGTATGTCTATCTCTTCAGAATCTATATACACCGCTACCTCGATATAACACGAATTCGGATATAATGTGGTAAAACAGTGCTCCGGGGAGGTGGGGCTGCGCACTCCGGTGGATCAAAGCAAGTTCAATATAACGCGGTTTCACCTATAACGCGGTAAGATTTTTTGGCTCCCGAGGACAGCATTATATCGAGGTAGAGGTGTATAATTAAATAACAAATAATAATCTTGAAGATGAAGAAGAAACAGTCTGAGAATTGTGGGTCTCCCAGAGGGGCTGGAAAAAGGGAGGCCTGTGGAATTTTTATCTCCCATGCTGCCAACGCTTGTGTGTCACTTCGTCAGAACTTAGATGTTGAAAGCCTACCTGCTCCCTTCCTATTGTCTATTTAGTTACCACTCATCCAGTGTTTGTATACAGCTTTGGAAGCACACACCAGGCAGATGCAAAATGAGCAAAACTGAGCTACCTTCTGTATATACAGGAAGAGGTGCAGCCCCAAAGTTTGAGCGTGGGGGAAGATCAATTCCAGAAAGACTGAGGTAACATTCTCCATTTTATTAGATAAGAGGTTTGATTCATTCAGTAAATGTACACCTGTAAAGTCATTCTTGTAACTCCCATTAGTGGTAGTGTCAAATCTCTAAAATGTAACACATTGATCTAGATAAGTGAATGTGAACTTTTAGTCTACAAAATTTAGAGTCATATGTACTTACACTAATCTGACAATTCCTTTTCGTATGGACAGATAAGGCAGAAAGCTTGGCTACAAATGTGAAAAATGGAAGAATACTGACAATGTATTGTTACATTTTAGTATATAAAAATTAAAGTTCTTATTGCAAAGTGATAAATATAGGGATATAAAATGACAACATGTAAAGGCATTACAAGTAGCTTACTATTGTTAAACAGCATGTAACATTTTGTAAGGTAGCTGTATTTCCAAGGAAAAGTAATCTTCTGGATCTGCTGTGCTTCACTAATTTGTAATGTTAGGGTTTACTAATGTCAGTCATTTTTCCAGGGCTTTGGAGCTGTGGTCCGGTTCCGCTCCAGCTCCAGGCAAAAACCTGCAGCTCCACTGCTCCCGAGCTGCTCCGGGCTCCGCTCCAAAGCCCTGATTACTGAAGTTTTGAAATTACCTTTGGATTAAGAAAACCACCACAAATACTAAAATTAAAGATGGCCAAACAGGTTTTTTTCCAAGGTATGACAGTGGAGAATAAGATCTCTTCACACACACCACACACACCCCCCCCACACCACCACCATCTTTCACTTACTCCCATTTGTCTGAACTTTTGGATTTATCAGAATTCCAAATCTATTTTCTCATCACCAAATCTTAGCACTAATCAAAGTAACTTTCCAGTTCAGCATTGGTAACATACTTAACTTAAAAACATTTAGGCATCTGGTGAATGTGGATGTTTGTGACTATTTTATATAATAGCTTAGCTTTGTTTAACATTTGATGCTGAAATTTAACAATACTGAGTTGACACAGTGCTTGGGCCAGATCCCTTGCCCATCTTAAATCCTGTTTGTGTTGCACCCACCAGTGCAAGGGTACTCAAAGGTGCCTTGAGGCCGCAGCTGAGGATTGATTTCCTTTGCAGAATCCTCTTGGCTCCTCTGGCTTAGGTGAGTATGATGCCAGTTGGAAGAGTGGCTCCTTGGGGACTCACTATCCACTGGTACAAATCAAAGCTGCCCTGAGGCTATTCTAATTGGCGACGGGCCACTTCAGATATGAAGTGCCACCTGATGCTGATCTGGTGTACCTGCAGTCTAGCTGCTTGTCTAATGCAATGACCAGATTCCTTTGCGGACAAGACAAAAAAAAAAAAGTACTAAATCCCTTCTCTTTTAATGTCCCTTTTTAAAATATGTACGTTTTCTAACCAGTGACTGAAATGTTTTAATACTGGCCACCTTAGTGCATTCTTCACAAAATTTCACCTAAAGCCAGTATGCTGTGTGATGTTACATGCTGTAATAGAGTTAACATAACAGTTCACTATTCAGTTCAGATACCAATTTTAAAACTTTCTTTATGAAATTTTCAACAAAACTTTGAATAAAAGTGAGATACATGAGTATTAAAAACTTCAAATGGGGAATATTTCAGCAGTATCCACACTTGTCTGAATTACCATAACTAAAACCATCCATTTTCACAAGTTCATGGTGAACCAAATATCCCATATCAATGTTTTATCTTTTTTGAAATGGCAATGAAGTTCTTAAAAATAATTAAAATGCAAAACCACCTGTTGGGAAGCTAATATCTCTGAAATAAGCAAAATAATAAACTTGCCTTAGTCAAGATTAAACTAGCAATGCCTGTTCCAAGACAGAGCATGGATATTCTGGAAAGTTTCAGATGGTTACATTTTACTTCTCTGCTAGACAAGTATAGTTCCTTCTGGCCAGTAGATGGAGATAATACAATTGAACATTAGACTTGTCACTTGTATTTAAAAAGCTTGCTAGTTCAGTCCCTGGCTTGTGTCCATTCAGAATGGAAAAGGTAGAAGTCTGAATGAAGGAAACATTTGTGCCGTTTTCTGAAACTGCCTATGAGAAACCTTTTTTACACCAGGGCTAAGTTAGCTTTTGTCTGCTTCAGAGGTGCCTGTGCAGGGTAGTGAACATCTTTCAAAGGATACTTACAGAAAAGCACAAGGAGAATTATTACAGAAAAGTAGCAGAAAAATGGGTTGTATTGATTAGACATAGGCACAAAAAGAACAAGTGTAAATTCTGCAAGTAACAATTTGTGACCTGAATTAATGCATCTGCTATAATATTGGATTTACTCTCTGCTTCTATCAAGGTACAGACTGTTGCGGGATCAGCCTCATAAAGGCCTTATCTTGACTAGGGAAAAGGCCAAGTTTATATCAGGGTTTCCTAATACCTTTAGCTCAACTTTTTTAGTAGGTCAAGTTAAATTGTTGAATCAAACTAAAGGGAGTACCCTGCAACTATACTAGGAGAAGTAGCCTATTTTATATCTATTTTAGCCCAACCAAAGCTTGTCCTCTTTTTCTAGTCTAGACAAAGCCCAAGGGGCCAAGAAGAGAAGATACTAATGAAGCTCCTTGGGAAACTGCCTCAAATTGCCTTGCATGAATTCCAAATTCCACCATCCTAGCCGGAGTGCCATCTAGTTTTAAGTACTGACTTGTTTGTTATCTATTGGATAAAAAAGGAATTGTCATTTTGGATTTCCTGCTCAACAGCTAGTCTGAGGAGTAAGTGAAATAACCACTTCTATGGGGACCAGCTCCTAGGTTAAGGACTATTTATAAAAGATGGACATGCACAAGTCCATGGGTCCAGATCTAATGCATCCAAGGGTGCTGAGGGAGTTGGCTGTTTTGATTGCAGAGCCATTGGCCATTATCTCTGAGAACTCGTGGTGATTGGGGGAGGTCCTGGATGATTGGAAAAAGGCAAATATAATGCCCATCTTTAAAAAAAGGGAAGAAGGAGAATCCAGGGCACTACAGACCAGTCAGCCTCACCTCAGTCCCTGGAAAAATCATGGAGCAGTTCCTCAAAGAATCCATTTTGAAGCACTTGGAGGAGAGGAAGGTGATCAGGAACAATCAACATGGATTCACCAAGGGCAAGTCATGCTTGACCAACCTGATTGCCTTCTATGATGAGAGAACTGGCTCTGTGGATATGGGGAAAGCGGTGGACATGATGTATCATGATGTTAGCAAAGCTTTTGATATGGTCTCCCACAGTATTCTTGCCAGCAAGTTAAAGTAGTATGGATTGGATGAATGGACTATAAGGTGGATAGAAAACTGGCTATAAAACTCAATGGGAAGTGATCAACAGCTCAATGTCTAGTTGGCAGCCGGTATCAAGCTGAGTGCCCCAGGGGTCGGTCCTGGGGCCGGTTTTGTTCAACATCTTCCTTAATGATCTGGGTGATAGCATAGACTGCACCTTCAGCAACTTTGTGGATGACAATAAGCTGGGAGGAGAGTTAGCTACACTGGAAGGTAGGGATAGGGTCCAAAGTGACCTAGACAAATTGGAGGATTGGTCTAAAAGAAATCTGATAGGGTTCAACAAGTACAGAGTCCTACACTTAGGATGGAAGAATCCCATGCACTGCTACAGGCTGGGGACTGACTGGCTAAGCGGCAGTTCTGCAGAAAAGGACCTGGGGATTACAGTGGACGAGAATCTGGATATAAGTCAGCAGTGTGTCCTTGTTGCCAAGAAGGTTAATGGCATATTGGGTTGCATTAGTAGGAGCACTGCCAGCAGATCAAGGAAAGTGATGATTCCCCTCTATTCGGCATTGGTGAGGCCACATCTGTAGTATTGTGTCCAGTGTAGGGCTCCCCACTACAGAAAGGATGTGGACAAGTTGGACAGAGTCCAGCGGAGGGCAACGAAAATGATCAGGGGGCTGGTGCACATGACTTATGAGGAGAGGCTGAGGTAACTGGGCTTATTTAGTCTGCAGAAGAGAAGAGTAAGGTGGGATTTGATAGTAACCTTCAACTACCTGAAGGGGGGTTCCAAAGAGGATGGAGCTCAGCTGTGCTCAGTGGTGGCAGATGACAAAACAAGAAGCAATGTTCTCAAGTTGCAGTGAGGGGGGTCTAGGTTGGATATTAGGGAAAACTATTTTACTAGAAGGATGGTAAAACACTGGAATTGGTTACTAGGGAAGTAGTGGAATCTCCATCCTTAGAGGTTTTTAAGGCCCAGCTTGACAAAGCCCTGGCTGGGATGATTTAGTTGGGGTTGGCCCTGCTTTAAGCAGGGGGTTGGACTAGATGACTCCTGAGGTCTCTTCCAACCCTAATCTTCTATGATTCCTACGCTCCACGCTGTTGTCAATGCTCAGGTGGACTCCCATCTTCCTCAGAATGAGGGAGGAAGTTAAGGATGTGCACCTTAGTGGTGGATATGAACTTGGAGAGAGGTTTTAAGGCAGGGGTGGGCAAATTTTTTGGCCCGAGGTTTCTGGGGTGGCAGCAGTGTGCAGCGGGGCTAAGGTAGGCTCCCTGCCTGTTCTGGATGCACGCCGCTCCTGGAAGTCACTACCGGTGTACCTGGAACTAGAATTTGTTGAAGTGCTAAGCCAGCTTTTGACAGCAGTTAGCCTCCTCTGGAAGTCTGTTCGTTCAAGTAGTTCAGTGCAATGACTAGTTCATTCGAAGGGGCTAAGGTAGGCTCCCTGCCTGTTCTGGATGCACGCCGCTCCTGGAAGTCACTACCGGTGTACCTGGAACTAGAATTTGTTGAAGTGCTAAGCCAGCTTTTGACAGCAGTTAGCCTCCTCTGGAAGTCTGTTCGTTCAAGTAGTTCAGTGCAATGACTAGTTCATTCGAAGTTAAGAAAGCAATTAGGAGTAGACTAATGTCTAGTCTATACGAATACTACAAGTCGATGTAAGTTCCACTAGTTAAGTTACGTAAGTTACATAATTTAAGTTGACATAACGTACATTGACTTAAAGCGGTAGCTACACCTCTCTATGTTGATGGGAGATGCTCTCCCATCAACATACCTTCCATCTCTCATTGAGGTGGATTAAGTAAGTTGACCAGAGTGCTCTCCCATCAACTTATCGCTTCTTCACCAGACTCGCTAAATTGACACTGCGGCATTGAAAGCAGCTGCGCCAATTTAGCCGTATAGTGTAGATGAGGCCTTCGAGAGCTTGTTTTTCTCTTCCAACATAAGAACAAAACTAGGTGTAAGAGGATGTAATTCTAGTATCTTGAAGGACATGGTGACCAGGAACAATCAGTTCACTTCACTAACTAGAGATAATACTTTCTCTGTTCAATAAATCAGTTCAATTTTAAATGCAAAATGTTTTGCTACATTTTTTTCTTAGGTATCCAGCACATTTAAGGTAGTTTTATTTAACTAATAAAAATGCTGGTTTTGTGCATTTTTGATTGAATTCAAATTTCCATTAAACTAGAATGGAAATCACTTGTAAAATTTAAATCACTAAAATACTTGTAAAAATTAATCTAGTAAATAAGAAATTCATCATTCATTAGTTTCTAAGATCATACAAATGTAAAAATTAAGAATCTGAATAAATGTATGTTAAGCTATATAATTGCTTAAATAAATGTATATAGATGTAGTATATCCTGTTTCCCACAAAGAAGCACCAAATTTCATTTAAAGGCTACATTTAGTTGCAAAGCAACATGTTTAATGGTTACCAACTAATACAAATCTACATTTCTTTAGGAAAATACCTAAAGTACAATTGCAAAACATGATTAAAATCTGATTTTTAAATCAAGATTTTCTGCTTGATTTAAATCATGATTTTAAAATTGGTTATTCAAATTAATCCTCCCTTGTAAACAGTGCCTAGCACATTGTGAATGTTATTAAACTATGAATAATGCATACTCAGTTGAAAGTCTCTGGGCAAAGATAAGGGTTAAAAAAAATAGAGATGATGTCATAGTAGGGGGTCTACTATAGATCATAAAACCAGGAAAAGGAGATGGATGAGCCATTTCTAGAACAAATAATAGAAATATCCAAAACAGAAGACCTGGTAGTAATGGGGGAGTTTAACTACCCACATATCTGTTGGAAAATGTCAAAACACAACATTTCCAATAAGTTCTTAAAATGTATTGGAAAACTTTTTGTTTCAGAAGGTAGAGGAAATAATGAGGGGACGGTTAATTTTAGATTTGATTCTGACCAACAGGAAAGAATTGGTAGCAGATCTGAAGTTGGAAGGCAATTTGGGTGAAAGCGTTCATTAAATGATACATTTCATGATATTATGGAAAGGAAGGAGTAAAACCAGCAGAATAAGGATAAGGGACTTCAAAAAACCAGGTTTTACAAACTCAGAGTAAGGTCCAAAGGGAAGAAAATCTAAGGGTGATTCTTGGAGTTGATGCAGATGTGTATTCCAAGTAGGTATGTGCACTCCCTGCATGCCAGAGCTGGAGACTTTTGCCAAGCAATACCTGTAGAGGGGTGGTGCTCGCACCTCATGCCTGTAGCCCCTCTCTTGGCTATATGAGGTGGCACCACCCCAAGTACTCAGTTCCTTCTCAACGCCTGTCTGCTGGAGTTGGAGCTCTATGTGACTGCTGCTTCACAACCTTGCAATTTATCTCTTAGCCTAGGTTTTTATTGTACATAGTTAATAGTTAGTCAGTAGTATTAGTTAAAAGTTATAGTGTGTATAGTATAGTGTCAGTGGTTGTGCTCCCCGGTGATACCCCCACCAGAGTTCAAGCATTGCCCTTCGTGTGGAGTGCGAATTCCTAACGGTGACCCCCACATGCGGTGCTTGCTCTGCCTTCGCAAAGCCCACTTTAAGGAGGGCTGTTCGATTTGTAGATCATTCAAGAAGAGGACTCAGTTGGTACGGGACTTTCGCCTTAAGCAACACATGCTTCAGTAGGTCATGAAGCCTGACCTGGTACGGAGGCTTTCTTCAGGCCACAGATCACTATCTGGCTCAGAGAGTGCTAAGCTTCAGTTCCAGGGCAGGGGCCTCTCTGAAAAGGTGCGGGAGTCATTCTACATCATCGGTGCCAAAGAAGAGGTCATATAAGACTAATAAGGAGTGCTCCAGGTCCCGGGGAAACTCTTCTGTCTCCCCTATGAAGAGCATGGACTGGCATGGGTGCCTCTGACCTTCCCTTGGTACAGGATAGGGAGGGCAGACACCCCATACTATCGACTCTGGTTCCAGCCTCCAGGTATCCGGTATCAATGGAAGCAATGCCAGTACTGACAGTGTCAGTGGCGTCAGCGTACCAGGCTTCGGCGGACCTACTCTGCCTTTCGGTTCCATCCTCACCACTGGTCCAAGACTGTGAGGCTGGCGCCTTGTGATGACCCCTCAGTTGCCAAAGTCTTGGCACCGCACCATGGAACACCCCTTCCTGGGTTAGTATGGACACGGTTCCTGAGATAGGACAAGGTTCTTTGGTACAAGGCCCTTCCTCGGCTGCAGATGGTTCCATGGAGGTTGAAACCGCCCTCCATGTTGAAGCACATGGGTGCTCCAGTACCCTCGTTTGCACCAGGATCGACCTTGCCTGTGGCACCAATCTTTTCAGTACTGGTAGTGCTGATGACATTGGGGATGCTGATCCTGACCTCATTCTGGGCTCCGGGTGAGTCAGATTGCCTGTTGGTTCCCTCTGGAGTTGCCCTTCACATGTCTCCAAGGTCTCAGGACTCCTCTGCTTCAGAGTTGAGCTCCTTGTCCTCCCACTCCACTTCACCTTAGGGCATCCGGAGGCCACCAGTGTACCAACACTGCTACCAAAGTTGGCATATGCACCCTGAGGCTGGGATGGAGGTCCCTGGCCTGGTGGTTGACCCTACTGGCCACCAATGCCTTATCCTTACCGGTGGCTGCCTTACTGTCATTGGGAAGCCGCTTGTTCCTGGAGGTCTCGCTCGTCATCCAAGTCAAGTGTGAGATTGACTGCTCATGCGGCATTGGTGGCTGTGGACCAGCCACAAGTCCAGATGCCTGCAGTTCCCCTTCCTGTGGAGTCACCAGAGTTTCCCTAGCTGGAGATGCTGCCTCAACCAACAGCCTTGTCCTCATCCCCAGATGATGCGGTGTTGCCTGGTTCGTCCCAGAGACTTCAAGGCATATCAAGACCTTTTATGTCTGGTGGCCTCATTCCTGGGTATTCAGGAAGAGTTTCTCCAGGAGAATACTCATAAACTCATGGATATTCTCCAGCCCTTTGTCCCTGGGCCAGCGGGGTTAATAATGAGTTGCTCCTTGAGTAATTTGGTACTGCCGGTGGCCAAGCACTTGAGGAAACGCTATTTTGTGCCTGTACTGGGGTATGAAGGATTTTATTCCGACCCAGCCCTCAACTCCCTAGTGGTCACAGTGGTAAATGACAGGGACCATCAGGGCAGGTTCAAGTCCTCCTCCAAGGACAGAGATTGGAAGTGCCTGGCCCTTCTAGGCAGAAAGATATACACATCATCGCTACAGATGATAATTGTGCACCAGCAAGTCCTGCTCGCATGGGTGGCAGGTATAACAGGCCAGGGGAGGCTAAGCCTCCCAAAACCCATGCCATGACCCTGCCCATGCTCCACCCCAAGGCCCCACTCCCGCATCTTGCTCTTCCCCCGTGACCCACACTGCTCCTCTTCCCACCATCACTCCATCTCTCCCCCAAAGCCGGCAGGGGATCGGGGTGGCGCGTGCTGAGTTTGAGGTGGCGTGGGCTGGGGCTCAGGGCACCTTGGGTGGGTGGCTTGGACAGGTGGTCCCGAGGCTTGGGGCAGGCAGCCCTGGGGCTTGGGGCAGGGCCTAGGTTGGGTGGCCCCAGCTTGGGTGGGGCTGGGGCTGGCCAGGGCAGCTTGGCCAGGCCAATCGGGGTTCCTCTGGCTCCAGCAGGCAGGGCCTCGGGTAGAAGAGTCAGAGCAGGGGTCGAGCAGGGGGTCTAGCCTCCCTGAATGGGGGTTTCACATGCTGACCACGCCTGCTGGCCAAATATGACTTCCTGAATTAGTCCACTATGGCCAAATTTGAGGAACAGTTGCCCAAGGCTTCCTGGGATGAGTTTCAGGCATTGGTTGCAGAGGGTTGCTTAGTGGCTAAAACATCTCTGCCATCTGCCCTTGTTGCAGCGGTCACTTCAGCCAGAGCCATGGCCTCGGCAATTTACTATGAGGGCTTCCTGGCTCCAGAACTTGGGAATCGTGCTAGAGGTCTAGTAAGCTATTGAGGACTTGCTGTTCAGTGGCCGAACCTTGCTTTCGGACAAGAATGATGAAACCCTGCGTTCCTTTAAGGACTCGAGGGCTATTTTAAGGTCTTGGGGGGGGGGTATACTCCACCTACGCAGAAATGCCATTACAGACTATAGCAACAGCAGCCATACAGGTCACAGACCCCTTTGTGCAACCTTTCCTCCCAAGACACCGAGACTACCCTAGGAAGAGGGATAAGTCTCACAAGAGGAAGCACTTGAGCTCCGGGCCCAGTCACACTGCACTCCTTTGGTATCCACTGAGTTGGCATCCATTTTGACTCGGTCCAGAGCACTTTTCCAGTTGTCCTCCTTCCTCCCTTGTCATCCCCCTGTTCTTTCAGGGACAGGCTTTTACAAATGCTTGGGTATTGATATCGTCTAACACCTGGGTCCTAGACACTGTCAGATTGGGCTATACCATCCAGTTCCTCTCCACGCCCCTTTCTACTCCCCCTTCCTGTCCCTCTTCACAGATCTCTCTCACGAGACATTTCTTATCGAGCAGGTCAACTCTCTGCTCGTGATGGGAGTGGTGGTGGAGATTCTGCAAAAACACAGAGTTCATGCGTTCTACTCCTGGTATTTCCTGATATCTAAATCCAAGGGTGGGATGAGGCCCATACTCTACTTCTGCAGACTCAAGGAGTTCATTGAATACGTGAGATTCTGCATGGTCATTCTTATCTGCTTTCCACCTTGTTTTGTCTCAGAATGACTGGACTGTGTCTGGACCTTCAAGACACCTACTTCCACGTGGCTGTTCTACTGAGTCACAGGAAATATCTTTACTTCATAGTAGGAGATTGACCAGTCAGTCTGTAACTCTGATGTTCATATCTTTGAGGTTCTACTGTACTGAAAGTGACACTCAGACACCATGGGAACTGGAAGTAAGCTATCAGGCAGCAGCGGAGACAAAAACAAACAAACCAGCAAGTACTGTTCCTGTATTGCATCTTAAAGTTGGCGCATCTGGGTTGCCTGTTCCCACCCCTTCCCTCCACTTGCCACAGCGCGGGACAGTCATTTACAGTAGGAGGTTGGTGAATGTTGTTTTCCCCCTCTCTCCCCCCTGGCTTGGAGGGGAACAAGCTTGTAAGCTCAGAGCCCGGGGAAAGAAACTTCCCGAGATGCTACTGAAACCTGGCCTGGAGTGTAAGCTGCTGGACTCGGACCCCGAGCTCCTGCCTGCACACTGCGCTCTGGAGCAGCAGCTCAGTTTTAAAGGGCCACAGCCTGCACTGTGTGCCCACTGATACTGTGGTGTCCCAGGATGCCTCAGTCATCACTCTTGCAGCCAAGGGGCTAGAACCAGCTGCCTGTCCCCACCCCCATTAGCTGGGCAGCCACTGAAGAGCTCTGAGGCCCCGCTCCAAGCAGTCCGCCTTGAGAAGCATCCTATAACGGCTTGTTCAGCGTTATGAACAACCTCCATTCCCGAGGTGTCTGTAACTCTAAGGTTCTACTGTACATGGCTCTTGGACTGGAGGATGCAGGCAGAGAAGTCCTTTCAGAAATCTTGTCACCATGGCATTGCAGAAACCAATTTTCCTTGGAAAGGTGGATGAAACGCCGATATTACTGCCACGTGCACTCTCAGGGAACTAAATGCTAATCCTGATTCCTGAAGTTGTAACAGATACTCCAAGGTTTCCTGGATGGAAGCCTCCGCTGAATGGGTCCCATGGGGCCAAGGACTATATGGAAAACCTTTTCCACTTAGCCAAGTAGGCCATTCTATGTAGGATCTGTTGGACAGTCTTTAATAGTCCTTTCCTGTTGCCACACCCAAAGTTTGTACCCAAGGTGGTCTCTGTTTCATTTGAACCAGGCGGTATATTTGCCTTTATTTTTTCCCAAGCTGCGTTCCTACCTGAAGGAGCAACACCTCCATATGCTAGACATTAGATGCTGTCTAGCCTTCTATCTGAACAGGACTGAATAGTTTTGTGCTTCACCTCTCCTGTTCATATCTCATGTGGACTGCATGAAGGGTCAAGCAGTCTTTGTGCAGAACATCTCTAGATGGATAATGTCTCGTATTAAGGCTGCATATGATAGGGTTGGCTAAGTCTCCTCAGCAGATACGGTCATATTTAACAACAGCACAGGCTATCTTGGTGGCATTCCTCACTGATATTTTCATATTGGACATCTTGTAGGGAAGCCACGTGGTCATCCGTACATGCATTTATGGACTATTACACAATCACTGTTTTTTCCAGAGCAGATGCTAATGTTGCAAGAGTGGTGTGCGATCCTTACTCAGGTAGACTCTGAGCTCTGCCTCTAGATAGGGATACTGCTCGCTAGTAACCTACTTGAAATACACATCTACTCGAAGAATAAATGGTTACCTACTGTAACTGATTCTTTGAGATGTGATGCAGACGTGTAGTCTATGACCCCACCCTCTATCCTGTGTGTTGGAGCCTTCCTCTGGATGTTTGGTGTGAAAGAACTGAGAGGGATCAGAATGGCCCCACCTTATATAGCCAGGAAGTGGCTATGGGCACTGCTAAGTAAAAATGTTTGGTGCATGCACACACCTACTTGGAATACACATCTGCATCACAACTTGAAGGACCACCATTTCTTTGCTGTCAAACAGAGAAGGCTTATCTAATGGGGTCCCACAAGGGTCAGTCATGGGTCTGGTACTATTCAATATTTTCACAATGACTTGAAGTGGAGAGGATGTTTATAAAATTTCCAGTTGACAGCAAGCTTGGAGGGGTTGCAAGCACTGTGAAGGACAGGATTAGAATTCAAAGAATTCAAAAACATTGACAATTTGAAGAATTGGTCAGAAATCAACAAGATGAAATTTTGTAAAGACGAGCAATGTATTTTACTGAGGAAGGAAAAATCAAATGTACAATGTGAATAAGTGCCTAGGAGGTAGTACTATTGAAAAAGATCTAAGGTGGATATTGAACTGCAAATTAAATGAGTCAACAATATGATATAGTTGCAAAAAGGCTAATATCATTCTGGGGTGTTTTAACGGGTGGTAATTCTCCTGCTCTACTTGGCACGGGGGAGGCCTCAGCTGGAGTACTATATCTATTTCTAGGTGCCATACTTTAGAAAAGGGGACAAATTGGAGAGCAACAAAAATGATAAAAGGTTTAGAAAACTTTACCTATGAGGAAAGGTTTAAAAAAAACTAGGCATGTTTAGTCTTGAGAAAATAATATATCTCAGAGCAACAGGAAAGGATTATTGGAGCACTACAGGAGAAAGTTAATAATCTTGAGGAAAGATCAAGGAGAAATAATTGGAGAATTGTGAGCCTTCCAGAGGGACTGGAAAAAGGGAGGCCCCAAGTGGAGTTCCCCAAACATTTCAATCCAAACATGTTGGTTTAGGTAAAACAAATGTATTAACTATAGAAAGATTTTAATTGATTACAAGTAATGGACCTAAAAGTCACAATTGGTTACAAAGAAATAAAAGGCAAAACACAATTAATACATAAGTGAATTCAAAGCAAACGGCTGTCTCACCACAATTGCCAACAGTCTTACTGGCTGACTCTTTGTCAGGGTCTTCCTCCAGTCCAATGCTGCTTCCTTTCTTCTTCAGGTAGTGTTAATGCCATTGGTATAGAGAAAGGGAGAGATGGTTTGGGGCATCAGCTCTGTCCCCTTACAGTCATTTCTCTTGCACAAGAATCATTTCCAGTGGAGGTTCAGGAAACAAAGTCTAGGTGGACAGGAATCTCAAGTTACTTCTGTCACAATGTAGATTTTTGGTTTTTTTTGCTCACACCTTTTCTCTTGCTGGAGTGTATCCACTTAATCAGGTGATGGTCCATTTGATCTCATTGACACCTGCTTGAGGCATTGGCTAGCTTTTTGTCTCCAGGGAACTGGTTTGTGACTGCTCACGAGGACATGTTGGAACATGTCTCAGTAATATCACACAGTGGAATGTTATAACTTTATTACATACAATGTTGTCACACATTTTACCAAGAAAATAATGATCAGCAAATCATGAGTTTTCACATGACACCTCACAAGGCATATTTTGTACAAGTTTCATCATAATCCTCTAAAAGGGGTTAACATAGGGGTAAAAACTGTCCCATGCTCCCATTTCCACAAGAGCCTGTACTTCTTGAAATAATATGGTCTCATGAGATGGGGCCCTGAAGAAGGATGGGGAAAAGGGAAGAAAGTGATTTGGATAAATCTCTCCATTACTGTGGTGTGGACCCACTTGTCTGACATGATGCTTTTTGCATACAGTTTCCCACAATTTTTGATGTCTAGGGTTGATGTCTTGATGCTCTCCTCTTTCTGCAGCTCATGGAGGTGGATTTGAATTTTGGAACTGCAGAGTCTAGCCACACCCCCTCAGCTTCTGCTTGCTTCTAGTTTCTCTGTCTCTGCAGCAGTGTGCGGTCAGTGGGTTTTACAGCTCTTGCCTTCACATCTGCCCGAGGGGATTTTTTTTTCTGGTCAAAATTTGAGGAGTCGTGAGCAATGATCTCCATCTCAGCTCCATCTTCCTCGTGGCCATTTTTTTAGAGGGGTGTTAGAACTCCTTGAGCCTAACTGCAATGTCTCCCTGCTGACTTCTCTGCATCTTCCAGGGACGGCAGAGTAGCCTAAAAAGCACTGAATGAAATCTAAAGGGTGCTCTAGTTATGTGATGGCCATCCTAGGCTTGACAGATGGTGAGGTGTACCCAGCTTTCTGTCCCTAACTGTTAGATCTTGGCGCTATGATTCAGACCGTTATCGCTGGAGCAGCTGCAAGTCTGACAGATGGAAATGGAGTCTATGGGTGGAACGAGAGGTTCCAAGGACATTTACATTAATGATTTAGAACTGCGGTTCTCAAACTTTAGCAAGCCAAGGACCCCCATTTTGATTTAAAAATTTTTATGGACCCTCAAGTCCCCCGCTGAGCCCCAGGCCCTCCTCCTACTCCTCCAAGGCCCCATCCCAGTGGCACAGCCAGCATGGGATATTTGGGTGGGCCTTGACATCTGGTGGGCAGGCAATTATGGGGGGTTGGGGGCCCCCCATCCCCTGCAGCCAGTCTTGCGGGGGGCAATGGATAGACCATTTGGCCAGGGGCTCCCTGTGGCCCTGGGCATGCACCCAGCTCCGGGAGGAGATGCTACTCTCCAGCGCGGTGGGACCTGGAAGGGAGCCTGCGCCCCAGGTCCCCCAGGTGGTGGGCCCACCTTTTTTGAAGATCTCCTCTACTGCTGCTGGCTGCCCTTCTCCCAGTGACACATTAGCCATTGGGGCAACTCAGGGCCCAGGAAAAATGGGTGCGCCTGTGTCCCTACCCGTTCCGCCCAGCGCTCCTGCTGGGGGGTGGGGTAGGAGCATGGGGGCTTGGTCCACTCCACCCACCCCACCAGCGCTCCAGCCTGGGAGTGGGGTCAGGATGCAGGAGCTTGCCCCATTCCACCCTCCTGCCTAGTGCTCTAGCTGGGGTGTAGGGGCTTGCTCCACTCCACCCACCAGCGCTCTACCCTGGGAGTGGGGTCAGGACACGGGGGCTTGTCCCGCTCCTCCCGCCTGGCCCCAGAAGGAGTGTCAGGCAAGGCAGAGCGGAGCACACCCCTGTGCCCTGACCCCACTCCCTGGCAGGAGTGCTGGACAGGTGGGTGGAGTGGAGCAAGCACTGGGCCCAGAGCAGAGTTGGGGCTGGGCCTGGATGCTAAGTGGGTTGGCCCTGGCTCACCCAGGCTATGCCCCTGACCTACCCCCATCCCACTTCTTTCCGGCCCTCCCCTGTGCATGCCCCATCCCCACTCCTCCTCCTCCCTCCCAGTGCCTCCTGCACACCGCAGAACAGCTGTTCAGCAGTGTGCAGGAGGTGCTGGGAGGGAAGAGGAGGAGTTGATCAGGGGGGCTGGTAGCCTCAGACATGACTCTCAGACCCCCTGGAGTACCCTCACGGATCCCAGTTTGAGAAACACTGATTTAGAAGAAAATATAAAATGATCCCTGATAAAAGTTTGCAGATTGCACACAAACTGGGGGAGTGGTAAATAATGAAGAGGACAGGTCACTGATAAGAGCAACCTAAGGGTGAGATTAATTAACCATTGGAACAATTTACCAAAGGTCATAATGGATTCTCCATCATTGACAATTTTTAAATCAAGGTTGGATTTTTCTCTAAAATACATGCTCTAGGAATTATTTTGGGAAAGTAAATGGCCGGTGGTAGACAAGCGGTCAGACTTCAAGCCTTGGAATCTATGAAATCCACCTCAGGGCAGAGGCCATCTAAATGGATTGTGTTCTCTATATTAAGAACTACTATTTGCAGGCAGCTAGCCTTAACAGCCCTTTCTGCCAGGGATAGGAATCTTTTGTGTATTTATTCCCTTTCCAAAATATGCATAATAGTCACACATACTTGTACTGACTCCCTCACAAGTCAGTAGCTAGATTGGAGGCCTCTTTGGGAGCGCTCTTAGTCCCCTTTTAAGTCTAGATTGTTACTACTTGTTAGGTCTATAGAATTAGTGATCTGTTTAAGTTATTTAATGAGGGAGAAAAAGCAGGTTACTTACCAGCAAATGGAAAATGTGAGTATATTACCCCTACATCCATTCTCTTCTGTTTCTTTGAAGCCTCTGACTAATCCAGACAGGCATTTAGGGAATAATGGAGTGGGGCCATGCCTCTTGTAAATTTGGCATTTATCTGTTTATGCATTGAAGTGTGTGGCCTTCTTTTAGTGTTAAAAGCTAGTGCTTTTAATGGGTTCCTAGATTTGCATGGATCTATTGAAACAATGTATTTGGGGAGTCACCAGGAACTGGAGTATCTATTTTTAACAGGCTGTAGGGTTTGCTCTGGAGGATAGTTCCCCTGCCCCGCCCCACTCCATGCAAGGGCAACTGTTCTGCCTTAGCAACCTTCAACCCCTCTTCTGAGCAGATGGGCCTGAGGTCTAAACTCTGGATCTCCTACCTCGAGCACTAGCCCTTACATATTGGTGCCCTGACTTTTGTAGCTATTCTAGGTCAACAATCTGAAAAGACAAACGCTCAAACCCGCAGATGCCTAAATCGATATTCTTCTAAAGGAGCTAAATATGTTCAGAGATGGCTCATTGACCATCAACCCCCGTGCCCTTACTCACGGACCAACCCCTGTTCCCCTCAAAAAGTGCTTTCCTTGCAGGCAGGGGATGGCTTGGAAACCTGCTTTGTTACCTGCCCCAGCCCTTCCATTCACACCGCCTCTCCCGTACGACGGGCTCTTTGTTACCGCGGCCCTGGAGTTAATCCCCATTTAACCTCTTCTCCGCTACCTCCTTCTCCAGGGGGGCACAGAGCCAACGTTGGCACGGAGCCGGAGCCTTCCCCACCCCCTTGGATGCCTGGGGAGAGCTGAGCGGAGACGGACACTTTGGACTCTAGAGCGTCCAGCTGCTCAGGAACCAGCTGAGCCCGCCAATAGCAGGCGGGCGGCAAGAGGCAGCTGCCCCCTCCCTGCCGCCGGGCGCTGAGGGCTCCGGGCTGCCGCGCCAGGGGCGGAGAGGAGCGGCGGTGGCAGGCAGGGCGCGCTGCTGAACGCTGGAGGGGGCTCTCGGCCGCCTCCTCCTCCTCCTCCTCCTCCAGCCGGCGGCTCCCTCTCTCCACTTCCCCCTCCGGGAGGGGGCAGGTTTAGGGGAGGGGTAGCGGCAGCAGCGAGCGGCGTCCAGTTCCCGCTTCCCCCGGTCCGTAGGAGGCAGCGGAGCTCCGGTCCCTCCCGCGCCCGGCCGCCGCCGCCCTCTCAGCGCCGAGCCAGCCAGGCGGACATGGCGCCCCTGATTCAGCTGCCCCCCTGCTGCCCTGCCCCCGCCGCCTCCCCGCGGAGCCTTTAATGGCTCGGACCTTCGGCGGCCGAGCCCGACTCCTCCTGCGCCAGCCAGAGGGAGCCTAGCGAGCGGGAGCCGAGCAGCCCCAACGCCGCGCACGGTGAGAGCCGCCCGGGGAACAATGGGCTGCTGGGGGTGGGGGGAGCGATTGCACCGAGCGGCCCCGGCGGGTGTGTGGACCGACCGCAGCGGGGTGGGTGGAAAGAGCCTCCTCGCCCCCGCCCCTAGCCGGCGCCTGTAGCGAGGCGCTGGCCGCGGGGGAGAGACGCAGCCCCTGTGATACGCGGGGGGCCCCGCCGGCGCGCAGTTGCTCAGCCCCGGGCGCCGGGCTGCGGCCGGAGCAGAAGTTGGTGCCTTTTGGTTGCTCCCATTGCGGGGAAGTTGCTCGTGGGAGGAGGGGGCGGCTGCCCGGGGCTGTGCGTGGGTGCGAGCCCCAGTGGCTGCAGCCTCGGGATGCGGGGCCCTTTGGGACACTCTCCTCCCTCTTGTCCCGGAGCGGGCGCGGAGCTGCTGCCAGCCTGGCGGGATGTGCTCGGGGGTCGGGCTGAGCGGGGGGCGCTCCCCGGTAGCTGGGGGTCGGACCGACGGGGGCAGAGCCGCTTTCACATAGACAATTGACTGCGAGAGGGGCGCGTTCAGAGCCCTGCTCCGGGAGCAGCGCGACCCGGGTAGGGAGGCTCCCTCGGGGAGCAAGGCGCTTT
Source organism: Trachemys scripta elegans (assembly GCF_013100865.1). Lineage (NCBI taxonomy): Eukaryota > Metazoa > Chordata > Testudines > Emydidae > Trachemys > Trachemys scripta. Next base: position 250,399,080 of record NC_048298.1, on the reverse strand, counting down.
GGTGTCTTTATTGAAAGGCCTTCCCACCCTCTTCCCAATTCCTCGGTGTGATGGGCCTCACCGCCTATCATCAGGGCTGTCCAGAGGATTCAGGGGGCCCCTTCCATTAAAAAAAAAAAAGTTGCAATACTATAGTAACATGTATTTGAAAATGTAAAAAATAACCAGTGAAATACAGGCAAAATTAATTTTTAATAATTTGAAACTACACAAAATACATTATTTAAAATCATTAAATGCTTTAATGGTATGTATACATTTGCAATTACATAATGGGCTGTCGCTGGGTGATGGTTGGTGCCAATGGGCTGTCGCTGCCTGGGGGTGGCGCTGCTGTTGCCCAGGGCTGGGTGGGGAGCTGGGCTCTGGGTCGGGGGGTGCTTGGCTCCCAGGGTCTGGGCTTGGAGCTGGTGGTCAGGGCTACGGGGGCATGGGGTCAGGGGGTGCCCAGCTCAGAGGGGCTGTGCTTGGAGCTGGGGGCCAGGGATGGGGTCAGGGGGTGCCTGGCTCAGAGGGGCTGTGCTCAGAGCTGGGGGCCAGGGATGGGGTCAGGGGGTGCCTGGCTCAGAGGGGCTGTGCTCAGAGCTGGGGCCCAGGGCTGCAGGGGATGGGGTCGGGGGTGCCTGGCTCAGAGGGGCTGGGCTCAGAGCTAAGGGTCAGGGCTGTGTGTGGGGGGGTGTCAGGCGGGTGCCCGGCTCAGAGGGGCTTACCATCCTGCTTACTCCTGCCTCTCCCGGCGCCTCAGCGTGCCATGTCCAGGAGCGGCCCTGGACACCGCTGCAGTGGTGCGGCTCCACGGGACCTGAACTCCCCCTGCTGGGCCAGGAGCTCGGAGCCCCGCCCCCGCACCACACGGCTCTGAGCAGGAGGAGCTCAGGCCACGCGGCTGCAGCGCCATCCAAGGCCGCTTCTGGATGCGGTGCGCTGGGGGATGGGGGAAGGCAGAGGCGGGGGGGAGCCTCCGACATTCTTGTGGGGGGCCTTGGCGCAAATTGCTCCACTTGCCCCTTCCTCTGGGCGACCCTGCCTATCATACATCTGCACATCCAGCCCAAGTGGCACCATTCATGGCCATGCCTGGGACTGGGAAGCATGTGTGTGTTAAAGCAGGCTTGACATTCACCAAGTATCTAGTGTAGTGTTTTAACCCTCTGGTTCCCCGCTCCCATATGTCTTCTTGAGCAAACACATAACAGGAGTGCAGATAAATCTCATATACGGTAAAAGGCAAAATGGTCACCTGCAGATAGCAATACAATACATGGTGACTTCAGCGGCCTCCTTTCCCACTAGTTCTGGAATAATTTATAGCCAGAACTTCCTCCAGTTTCAAATTTAGAGATGAAGTTTATTTTTCTGTACTGTTTCTGAATAATGTTAATAGTGTGTTAACTGTCCAAGGAATGTTTAAGTAAAAGGAGCTCATTTCCATATGAGCAGCGTTTAGTTTCTTATGTTAGTGAAAAATTGAGGTTCTTTAAACTGTAATTTGTGAGCAATAGGGTTTCATCTTTATAGTTGTTTAAAAACAACAACAAAACAAACTCCTAGGAGCTTTGTAGTACTTGGCTGTTTTATTGCTGAAGTAAAATAAATGGAATGTTTAGTGTTTTTCAATTATGGTCTCTTTACAAACTTGCCTTCAAGTAGATTAGTCCCTGGGGGGATGAAAAGATAACTGTTTAGGGAAGGGTATCACTCAGCTGTTATATTATTATTTTTATCTCCTAGATATGCAGAGTTTTTCTCCCTGTATTGCTTCCAATTTATTTTTACAGGAAGCAGTTGATATTGGAGTTAATCCAACCAAAATAAAATTCTTAGAGTACATTTAAAAAAAAACCCTCAAAAATCTGTTTTAATAAATCTGCTGTCTGTTCTAATGAAGCTTTCTTCAACATTTCAGTATCCAGCTGAGGTGTGGCGGATACTTTGTTTTATAATTGGTCAGATTATACAAGATCTGCTCAGCTGTGGTTCTATATTGGCCATATGCCAGAATCTTGAAGTCCTCCCCAGATTGAACTAAGGTGAAGCAAGTTAGTGCTTTGTGCAGCCGAAGGTAGAGCATTGCATGCTGGGGTTTGTGGTTTCTGTGGACTGAACCTCATTTCAAGATGTGGGTATCTGGGGACCAGGCTGTTAGGTGACCTCACTTTATTCTGCCCCCTTATCAAGTAGCATTCTCTTCTCTTGTTCTGAACAAGACATAGTTTACCTATTTTTGCCTTGTTTTTGTGAATTAAATTCTCAATTATACCTTTAATGCAGGATCAGATAGTAGAATTGCATGATGGGATGTGGAAAATAGCCTTTTTTTAAAAAAAGATTCTTTTGATAAGTAGCAAAAGGTTCAGTGGAAGTTATTAAAGATCATGTTAAAAGTACATGATTAATGTCCTAGGAGAGAGAGACTGTATCTGAAAGTTTCAGCACTCTGTCCAAATATCTTTTTAGCTCCTGTCTTTCACACTTAAGTTTAATTCTTTTGACAGAAATAAGAGATTTATATTATCTAGTATTGTTACAAGTAACACCAAGTATTATTATAATGGAAAGGTCATGAGCCACATAAACAACAAGAGTATGTGACTTTAAAACCACAAATTGGTAGGGGAAGAAACTAACTATTTTGAAATTACTTAATTTCAAGCTGAAAATGTCCCCTTTGAAGTTGAGATAAAGGTTACACAATGAATAACGTACCTTTTTAAAACAAGCTACTAGTAACCAAGCTCTTATGACGTTTAAATGTTCAAAGAATAGTATACCAATTAGAGATGACAGTGAACAAGATTTTTTCCTTAATGGAATAGTAGGTTTACAAAGATATTAAGAAGACAGTTTTAGTGTACCATCGTAAAATTTCCCCCCAACCCTGATGTTAGGTCAGATTAATTTTACTTTACAAATAAAATCATGCCTTCATTTTGGAAATCAAGACAGTTAGCAGTTCTATATTATCTTGGGCCTGGCATTATCTAAACACAAATTTTAAGGTGAGAAATAAATCTTGATAATATGGTAGATTTAGTTCACTAAAAGGTCAAGGTTTTCAGGGGTTGTGGGTGTTTACCAGATTCTGACATTTAAAGTTTGTGAATGGACTATTGAATTAAGGTTGAGCTGAAGGAGAAGTTCACTTTGCTGGTGGTGAAGAAGCCATTGAGGGACTAATTACCGGTGCTTATAAAGGTCATCAGGCTCAGTCAGCTTTAAATTCGTGCAAAATGTCATTAAGTTTGGCCCACGGAAATACAGATGAATTAGTCAGTTAGGTCAGCCTCTTCATCTGATGTGTATGGGGGCAGAGGTCCACTGCATATGGGAATTTTGACCTTCGCTGTAATAAAGTCATGCTGGTTAAAGGCATAGGTGCTGGAACAACTTTTATAGTGGGGTTGAACAAAACTGTAAGCTCTGTATATAATGGAAACCACCTCAAACCAGAGGGTGCTGCCACACCCCTAATTCCAGCACCTCTGATTAAAGGTTATGAAAATGAAAACATGATGTACTTATTTAGGGAATTTAGGAAGTAGAGTTTAAAACTAAGCATTGTCTGAAACCAGAAACGAAAAGTTGTTTTAGTTTTTTAGATTGAAAAAAGGGCTTTGGGAAGAGAAAAAACATCTGTCTTGTGTAATAGCTAACTAAAATGTGGTCCAAGATAAAGTTAAAGGGCCTGATTTTTCAGAGGTGCCACCTCTGCTTTTATTGACTTCATTTGGAGTTGTGGTTGCTCAAACTTGTGAAAATGAGTGTCCGTGAATTCTATAAAATAAAATCAGTATTGTCTATAGATAATTATGATATATAGAATGGAATGAACCAAACAAAACCCTGGAGTTTTGAAATCTAAAACAAATGTATATTTTGGATAGATTTTTGCAGTTTGTATTTTTTGATTTATTATATCGCTGGTCTTGAGGAATAGTTGCAAGTGAAATGATTTAGTAGAACTATTCAAAAATGGGTAGAAACTTTGATTTCATTCTCATTTTTCATCCATATATTCGGTTGACTTTGCTTTGAGGCCAAAATAAATGTGTGCAGGTTGTGTGGTGCTGAAATTACCATAATGAAAGTACTAAGAGCAAAGGCTATGCCCATGTTTCTAATGTCTTATTTTACTTTTTAAATTGCCCTTTCAGGCTCATGCTCTCACTGGCTGATAACGTAGAAGTAAAAAGGAAACATTGCACAATTCATGGTGAGCTTTTTCAGAATGAACAGATAGCTTGTGATAGACGCCCACTAACACTTCTTCAGTCATAAGGTGTTACTATAGAAACCTTGCAGCAGATTTGTCATATGAGCCTCGTCATTAATGAATAAGCCTTGTTGGCTTTCAGACTGTTTTAATTCGAGATATTATTCACAATCTACAAATGCTAGAAATAATACCATGATTTACAAAACCCAGTCTGTGTACTCTGTGATGTACGAACAGGGGAAGACATAGTCATGGCTGTCTCGCATGACCGTCTCATAAACAAACTAGAGAAATACAGCCTAGATGGAACTATTATAAGGTGGGTGCATAATTGGTTGGAAAGTCATTCCCAGAGAGTAATTATCAGTGGTTCACAGTCATGCTGGAAGGGTATAATGAGTGGGGTCCCGCAGGGATCTGTTCTGGGTCCAGTTCTGTTCAATATCTTCATCAATGATTTAGATAATGGCATAGAGAGTACACTTATAAAGTTTGTGGATGATACCAAGCTAGGAGGGGTTGCAAGTGTTTTGGAGGATAGGATTAAAATTCAAAATGATCTGAACAAACTGGAGAAATGGTCTGAAGTAAATAGGATGAAATTCAATAAGGATAAATGCAAAGTACTCCACTTAGGAAGGAACAATCAGTTGCGCACACACAAAATGGGCAATGACTGTCTAGGAAGGAGTACTGCGGAAAGGGATCTGGGGGTCATAGTGGATCACAAGCTAAATATGAGTCAACAGTGTAACTGTTGCAAAAAAAGAAACATCATTCTGGGATGTATAAGCAGGATTATTATAAGACACGAGAAGTAATTCTTCCGCTCTACTCTGCGTTGATTAGGCCTCAACTGGAGTATTGTGTCCAGTTCTGAGTGCCACATTTCAGGGAAGATGTGGACAAATTGGAGAAAGTCCAGAGAAGAGCAACAAAAATGACTAAAGGTCTAGAAAACATGACCTGTGAGGGAAGATAGAAAAAAATGGGTTTGTTTAGTCTGGAGAAGAGCAGACTGAGAGGGGACATAAGTTTTCAAATACATAAAAGGTTGTTACAAGGAGGAGGGAGAAAAATTGTTGTTCTTAACCTCTGAGGATAGGACAAGAAGCATTGGGCTTAAATTGTAGCAAAGGCGGTTTAGGTTGGACATTAGGAAAAACTTCCTAACTGTCAGAGCGGTTCAGCACTGGAATAAATTGCCTAGGGAGGTTGTGGAATCTCCAACATTGGAGATTTTTAAGAGCAGGTTGGCCAAACACCTGTCAGGGATGGTCTAGATAATACTTAGTCCTGCCTTGAGTGCAGGGGACTGGACTAGATGACCTCTCAAGGTCCCTTCCAGTTCTATGATTCTATGGCCTTTAGTCTAGGAGTACACATCCTGAATTATGTAGGTGTACCCTGTTTGTTTTGCACAAAGTATAAGTGAAAAAATATTGTTTAACAGCATTTTAAAACGGAAAACCAAAAGATAACGTGCCGATAATTAACTTAATTAATCCCAAAACATTATATGGAAAACAAATAATAGCATGAGTTGGCATGTCAGGGTTTCAATGTAAAATTAAATTAATGGAAAATGCCATCTGCTAATGATTTACCTTATTCCATTCTGTGGAGAGTCTAGATCGTAAACAGTGTAAGAAAGAAGAGTGATAAGAATAAATATTGAACAGAATTTTCCATAATGCACTGGTCTCCTTTATACTTTCCTTTTAAACAAAAGGAGAAAAGAAGGAGAAACAAAAGAAGGAGAAAAAACTGAAAAGCTCTGGTTTTAGATGGTTCTTCAGTTTCCTATCCCCTCTGTCTCATATAGTCGCCTTATACCAGTTTGTGCAGTGACTTTTTAACTAATTGTTGGGTAGTGGGGTTTGGGAATTGCAAGCATAGACCCCAAACTTTCAAAGTGTAGCATTTTGGTGTACAGATGGTTGTGTTTGGAGCTCCAGTGAAACCAGCAGGTTCTAGAGGTTTCAGAATGGTAGCTGTGTTGGTCTGTATCAGCAAAAAGAACAAGGAGTACTTGTGGCACCTTAGAGACTAACAAATTTATTTGGGTATAAGCTTTAGTGGGCTAAAACCCACTTCATCAGATGCATGCAGTGGAAAATACAGTAGGAAGATAGATATATATATCACACACACAACGTGAAAAAATGGATGTTGCTATAACGAGACTAATCGATTAAGGTGGGCTATTATCAGCAGGAGGAAAAAAAACTTTTTGTAGTGACAATTAGGATGGACCAGTACCAACAGTTGACAAGAAGATGTGAGTAACAGTAGGGGAAAAAATTAGCATGGGGCAATAGTTTTACTTTGTGTAATGACCCATTCACTCCCAGTCTTTATTCAAGCCTAATTTAATGGTGTCCAGTTTGCAAATTAATTCAAATTCAGCGGTTTCTTGTTGGAGTCTGTTTTTGAAATTTTTTTTGTTGGAGTATTGCGACTTTGAGGTCTGTAATTGAATGACCAGGGAGGTTGAATAGTTCTCCGACTGGTTTTTGAATGTTATAATTCTTGACGTCTGATTTGTGTCCATTTATTCTTTTGTGTAGAGACTATCCGGTTTGGTCAATGTACATGGTAGAGGGGCATTGCTGGCACATGATGGCATATATCAGATTGGTAGATGTGCAGGTGAACGAGCCTCTGATACTGTGGCTGATGTGATTAGGTCCTATGATGGTGTCCCTTGAATAGATATGTGGACAGAGTTGGGAACGGGTTTTGTTGCAAGGATAGGTTCCTGGGTTAGTGTTTTTGTTGTGTGGTGTGTGGTTGCTGGTGAGTATTTGCTTCAGGTTGGGGGGCTGTCTGTAAGCGAGGACTGGCCTGGCTCCCAAGATTTGTGAGAATGAGGGATTGTCCTTCGGAATAGGTTGTAGATCCTTGATGATGCGTTGGAGAGGTTTTAGTTGGGGGCTGAAGGTGATGGCTAGTGGCGTTCTGTTACTTTCTTTTTTGGGTTTGTCCTGGAGTAGGTGACTTCTGGGTATTCTTCTGGCTCTGTCAATCTGTTTCTTCACTTCAGGAGGGGTGGGTATTATAGTTTTAAGAATGCTTGATAGTGTGAGAGAAATAAAGCATCTGACTTGCTGTACCCAAACAAAAAGTGAGAACTGTGTTTTTCTCCGACAATAGAGATCTTGTAGGTGTTTGCCTCTGTCTGAGGGATTGGAGCAAATGTGGTTGTATTTTAGAGCTTGGCTGTAGACAATGGATCGCGTGATGTGGTCTGGATGAAAGCTGGAGTCATGTAGGTAAGTATAGCGGTCAGTAGGTTTCCTGTATAAGGTGGTGGTTATGTGACCATCGCTTATTAGCCCTGTAGTGTCCAGGAAGTGGATTTCTTGTGTGGACTGGTCCAGGCTGAGGTTGTTGGTGGGATGGAAATGGATGAAATCATGGTGGAATTCCTCAAGGACTTCTTTTCCATGGGTCCAGTTGATGAAGATGTCATCAATGTAGCGCAAGTAGAGTAGGGGCGTTAGGGGGCGAGAGCTGAGGAAGCATTGTTCTAAGTCAGCCATAAAAATGTTGGCATACTGTGGGGCCATGCGGGTACCCATAGCAGTGCCGCTGACTTGAAGGTATACATTGTTTCTAAATGTGAAATAGTTGTGGATGAAGACCAAAGTCACAAAGTTCAGCCACCAGGTTTGCCGTGACATTATTGGGGATACTGCTCCTGACGGCTTGTAGTCCATCTTCATGTGGAATGTTGGTATAGAGGGCTTCTGCATCCATAGTGGCCAGGATGGTGGCTTCTGGAAGATCACTGATGGATTGTAGTTTCCTCAGGAAGTCAGTGGTGTCTCGAAGATAGCTAGGAGTGCTGGTAACGCTCCATGATGCAGGGCCTTAGTAGTAGTTCTTTGGTCTTAGTTTGAAGTTTGAAAATAGTATATATAACTTTGTAATTTTGTGGCCTGAAAATTAATCTCTTATGATGCCTACAATAAGTGAATCAGTAATATTTATCTTAAATATTTCTTTAATATGTATTATTTTATATATAACATAACCACTGGAATATATACATAGCAAAGCTAGCTACACCTCTATCCCGATATAATGTGACCCGATATAACATGAATTCGGATATAACGCGGTAAAGCAGTGCTCCAGGGGGGCGGGGCTGCACACTCCGATGGATCAAAGCAAGTTCAAAATAACGTGGTTTCACTTATAACATGGTAAGATTTTTTTGGCTCCTGAGGACAGTGTTGTATCAAGGTAGAGGTGTATATGATTGTGTTGCTATAATTTTAATCTTGTTGCATTCCAGTGTCTCTACAGTTTAATGGCGTTCACTTGTGTGTTGTATAAAATTTTTATTGTAAATGTTTTAGGGCTGGGGACATCTTCGTGTTCTTTGTGAAATGTCTAATATAATTTTGAATGCTATGAAAAATAAGTAATACTGGAAAACTGAACATAAAAGGGAGGATCTGAAAAATGTTTATCTGCTAAATAATGGAAAGGGAGCATTAAATATCCTATTTCTTGAGGCATTTTCAGGATATTCTCTGCTTGGTTCAACAGTAGCTTTAAGAACAAAGGGACAAAGCAGGTGGGCTGCTAGCCTAATGAAAGAGAATAGTCAAGTTATTCTGCTATTTAAAAAAAAAAAAGGTATTGTAAGAGAGCACTACTCGCTTTTCTGTATTTAATGCATTTGAATTGAGAAATAAGTCACAAGCTGAACAATACCTAAAAGGAATCTATTTGATCAAAACTTGAGAGGTGGTAATGTGGCTATTCAGGAAAGGCTTGGGGCCTGTAAGATTTCACTTCCAAATGATTTAATTTTTCTTCCTAAGAAGAAACTGAACCTAATACTAACAAAGGCTTGCCAGAAGAGGAAGCCCTACCAAAGGCCTTGTTGACATTAAGGAATTTTGCACCCGATGCCATTACAGGGGGGCAAAGCCCTAACCTAGATCTTCAGCACTGGTACAGCTTGATCTGGTAAAGTACCAAAGTAAGCTGCACTAAACCAATGTGTTCACATTAGGGTTCGTTCTGGTTAAATACAGTGATATAACTACACCTGTACTAATTTCCTTACTGGAGACAAGGCCAGTGACCGAAGCCAAACTAAGAAAAGACAATGCATTGTATATAATTCCTGCTTTAATTTGGACAGCATAAATATATGCTAAGGCACTAGACAAAAGACCCAGGAATGTTTCTACCTGCAGTGAGGCACCAGGGGTCAAACAGGTTTTGGAGGAACAACTAGCAGCTGATACTTGATGGTGGTTTTCCACTTGGAAAAACAAATAAAATAAAGCTATTCCAATCTCTATGACTGCAGAGAAAATATATGATGGAGTAGAGCAAGATTACACCTTACCTAATTGTTTACTAAGGTATGGACTAGCTGTGCATTTCAAACAGTGGATATAAATAGTTTACCAGAATCATAGAGGAGGGGTGTGGGTATGCAAAAGAGGTCAGAATCATTCCCCCACCCCCCCGATTCTGCAAGTGAGGCAAAGATACTTTGTCTTGTTCCTTCAGTTTAGAGCAAAAAAGGAGAATTTGGACATGTGTAATCTCTGGTAAGTGCATGTTACAGGTCCCCTTCTGTGCTGATTCAGGGGGAATATAATATAGTTCATGCTTTTACCTCTGGAGGGCTCTGATTCAAACCCCAATGTGTCAGCCTAGAGAGCAACCATCACCTGTTCATGCAAAGGACTTGAAACCAAACAGCATTGCTCTTAAACACACAAGGCTGGGCTTGATTCAGCTCCCTTTGCTGTCAGTGGAAAGTTTCCTGTTGCATGCAGTGAGCTGTATCAGCCCATAAATTCTAGAATTGCCCTTTCTTCTGCTGTAAAGAGTGAGCTATTTGGGACTACACCTCTCTTTAAAGTAACCCCTAGAAACTTTAATATCAGGAGACTAGAATAGTGACCAAATGGGAAAAAATACAACAGAAGTAATTCAAGGGCAAAGAAATGGGTGAGGTGATTGAACAAACAATTAACGGAAGAAAATATTAGGACTACATTTTCATGTCACGTACAAATAGCTGGGAGGGCTGCACACCTCTTGATCTCTAGGCTAGGGATGATATCTGCAAGAATTTGTCTTGTCTGCTAGGATGTTCTTAGTCTTACTGTATGACAATTCCTGTCTTTCAAGTAAACTTGAAGGATATTCAGAGCTATCACAAGAAATTTATATAGCTAAGAAAACCCCCTTAGAAACAACACACATTGTATTTCTCTACAGCTCTCTCTCTCTCCCTTTAAAAAAGAAAAAATTCCATACACTTCAATAGTGTTGGCCCTCAGAAATCAGAATTACAGCTTTAGATGTGGGCCATGAAAAAGAAAATTCTGGGTAGAAAACTAATAAATATATTTAAGAAATCTTTTAGGGAAACTAGTGTGATTTAAAAAAAAAAAAAAAAAAAATCCTCCCAATCCCAAACAACTATGTGCCAGGCTCACAATACAAATGAAGGAGACATTAAATTTTAAAATACGTGATCTGAATATAATTGTTGCTTAGTGAGGGAAGTGTGATTTGCCACCGCTAATGCTGGTGAATTGGAGAAGTTGGAGGGGAAAAAAAGTCAAAAGAATAGTTCTGTACTTTAAAAGTAAAATTAGATTTAGCTTAAGGAAATTAATACATGAAGAATTAATTAGAGCTAGTATAATAAAAAGACACTCAGAGGATACTTGAAAATCTATAAGGACTCCCTGAATTTTCCTACAGGAAAATTCCAGAAGGGGATTAAGAGTTTCTACTTTGTGTTTTCCCTTAATAGAATCACAGAAATATAGGACTGGAAGAGATTTTGATAGGTCATCTAATCCAGCCCCCTGCACTGAGGCAGGACCAAGTATACCTGAATTAAAGTAAATGTTCTGACCGGTATGGCAACTTTCCTGCAATATCCTGGACAAATCTTAGTGAATTAAGTTTAAGTATTTTAGGAGATTATTGTATTCAAATGCAAATGTTTGAGTTATTGTGGGATTGTATGTAACTTGTCTAGGAGACATGACTAATGTAAACCTTGGGAAGTGTTGTGGGTTTCAAAGGACTATTCGAAACAGTGGGCTGAGATGAGAATGAACTTTTAAAGTTAAATTGATTTCCAGGAGATCTGTAGGAACAGGGGTATGCAAATATGTCTACACTGGTTATGCAAGAATTCAGCCTTTTGAAGCTTTGCCCTGACAGAGGCACCTTTTTTCTGCTGAGGGCAGGTTTAAAAAAACATACTGTATAAAGAAGGGACTCTCAGATTTATGAGTGTTCTTGCTCTGAGCCTAAGGAGTGATGAACTGGTAATCAAAGGAAAACCCCTGGGGTGGGGTTTGAAGGACTGTTCACTGGTCAGAGCCCTTGTTGGGATTAATCTCTGGTAAATTTATTAGCATGTGTGTAGCTTCATTGATTGATCTAAATATTTTCGCTCTGTAATGCTTTTACCTTAAGATTCAATGTGCTTTCTGAGAAAAAGCTGGCTGGTAACTTAAATTTGGCAATTTCATTGTTTACTGTCTCAAAGGGGAAAAGTAAAGCAAGCCTGCTTAGGCACTATGACTTTGCTGGGGAATTCACAGTATAGGCAGCCAGCTATGCAGCCTGGAAATACCCTGGTAAGGAGGGAGAGAGACATATCTGTGCCCAAGAGAGGTGATGGCTGAGGAGCTGGGAGCCTAAAGTGGGTGCCCTTGAGGGGGAACTATAGAGGGGAAATACAGGTGCAGTTGTAACATGAACTGTGATGTGTGTATCCTAGTTTATTTTTGAATACTTGCTTTCTTATGCTGCCCCATGCAATGAAATGATTATTTGGCTCTACTTGGAAATTGTTACAGGTAGGGCTGTCAAGCGATTAAAAAATTAATGGCGACTAATCACGCTGCTGAACAATAATAGAATACCATTTATTTAAATATTTTGGATGTTTTCTGTATTTTCAAATATATTGATTTTAATTACAATCCAGAATACAAAATATATAGTGCTCACTTTCTATTTTTTATTATAAATATTTGCACTGTAAAAAAAGCAAAAGAAATAGTATTTTTCAGTTCCCCCATTACAGGTACTGTAGTGCAATCTTTTATCATAAAAGTTGAACTTACAAATGTAGAACTATGTTTTATTTTTGAATGCAGGTTTTTTGTACAATGTAAAACTTTAGAGCCTACAAGTCTGCTCAGTCCTACTTCTTGTTCACCCAATTGCTCAGACAAATAAGTTTGTTCACATTTGCAGGAGACAATGCTGCCCGCTTCTTGTTTACAATGTCACCTGAAAGTGACAACTGGCATTTGTATGGCACTGTTGTAGCCGGCATTGCAAGATATTTACGTGCCAGATGCGTTAATGATTCATATGTCCCTTCATGCTTCAACCATCATTCCAGAGGACATGCGCCCATGCTGATGATGGATTCTGCTCGATAATGATTCAAAACAGTGCGGACCAATGCATTTTCATTATCTGAGTCAGATGCCACCAACAGAAGATTGATTTTCTTTTTTGATGGTTTGGGTTCTGTAGTTTCTGCATCGGAATGTTGCTCTTTTAAGACATCTGAAAGCATTCTCCACACTTCGTCCCCCTCAGATTTTTGGAAGGCACTTCAGATTCTTAAAACTTGGATTGAGTGCTGTATCTGTCCTTATAAATCTCACATTGGTACCGTCTTTGCGTTTTGTCAAATCTGCAGTGAAAGTGTTCTTAAAACGAACATGTGCTGGGTCATGATCCACGACTGCTATAACATGAAATATATGGCAAAATGCAGGTAAAACAGAGTGGGAGACATGGAATTGTCCCCCCAAGGAGTTCAGTCACAAATTTAATTAAAGCATTATTTTTTTAGCAAGCATCATCAGTAGGAAAGCATGTCCTCTGGAATGGTGGCAGAAGCATGAAGAGGCATACAAATGTTTAGCATATCTGGCACATAAACACCTTGCAATGCTGGCTACAAAAGTCCCATGTGAATGCCTATTGTAACTTTCTGGTGGCATTGTAAATAAGCGGGCAGCATTATCTCCCATAAATGTAAACAAACTTGTTTGTCTTAGCTGTTGGTTGAACAAGAAGTAGGACTGAGTGGACTTGTAGGCTCTAAAGTTCTACACTGTTTTGTTTTTAAGTGCAGTTATGTAACACAAAAAAAATCTACTTTTGTAAGTTGCACTTTCACGATAGAGATTGCACTACAGTACTTGTATGAGGTGAATTGAAAAATACTGTTATCATTTTTTACAGTGCAAATATTTGTAATAAAAATATAAAGTGAGCAGTGTATACTTCATATTCTGTGTTGTAATTAAAATCAATATATTTGAAAATGTAGAAAAACATCTAAAATTTAATAAATTTCGATTGGAATTCTATTGTTTAACAGTGCAATTAAAACTACAATTAATTTTTGAGTTAATCGCGTGAGTTAACTGTGATTAATTGACAGCCCTAGTTACAGGACATGAAACGCATGAGAGTTTGGTTATATGATACTAACTAGAAAAAACTCTCAAATTCCTCCCCCCCTCCCATGTCTCTGGTTTGTGCATGAGAGAAAACATGATGTAGTTATTTATAATTAGTGTTTTTTAACTAATGATCAAATTACATCTAAGGGCAAACACATTTGTTACTGACAAATCCTAGAGTAGCTGTGTTTCTGAAGTAGACTTCAGAGCTAAATTTAATAAGAACCTGTCAGAAAGAAAAGCTAGTTTGGTCACTTTTGAATGAGTTTAAGACAAGTTTCACAACTCTTTCTTTGGTTTTCCTCCAGTAAAGCATGACCTTTTTCTGTGAGGTTTAAAGCTTTGAGGGCACAATAATAACTCAGATCAGTTGGAAGTAATTGCAACTAGATCATCAGTACATCAGCATAGTTTTGTTTAATTTATAGTGTTTATTTAGTCATTTCATGTTGGGGAAGCTTAATCAAATTCTTCATGCTCTTGGAGACTTGAGAGAGGAATAGCAATAGTTTGGGCTTATTGTCTTGAGGATTATACTTTATTGTATATGTAGTTTCTGGGTTCATGGTGGAAACATCTTAGTACTCTCTGGGTCATTCAGAATATTTCCTCTTTAAAAACAAGTCGTGTGCACAAAGGTTCACTTTTCAGCCTGTTGCTTTCAGTACTGCTAAACTGTGTTCTGCATCAGTGTACTAATGCATTAGAAGAAAGGAGTTCTATTTTTAAATTAGTCACATAATGAAAGGGATTTGAAATGAATCCTTTGGTGAATGTTAATTCAATGGAACTATTTTGTTGGTGACACGTCTGTGGAGTTTTAAAATGTGCAAAATAGCCTATGAAGGCTGCTTGTTAATTTTTTTTCACCTGGATTTCTTTAAGCTGTTTTTCTGTTTTAGGTGTACTGAGGACATTACACAGCTCATCCTTGTGGGCTGGATTAATAGTGCCTGATGGCTGTATGTGCCCGAATGGCTATAATCCTTAAATCAACATATAAACCGTGTGTGCTGTGGGGGAGCATCATGCAGCTTTCCCTAGGGAATAAGAATTGACGGTTGCAAATGAAAAGCAAAAATGAAATCTTGACCTTTTGAATATTTTGAAACTGTGTGGGGATTACCCAGTATATAATTATCTTGCAACTAAGGTAACGGGAATCCATTTGTGTTTCTTCACACTTCCTCCCTCTCCCTACAATTTGCAGAAGTTTATTTTTTGACTAACTCCCCCACAGCTGACAGTTTTTGTTTTTTGGGGGTTGGGAAGTGGGAAGAGTGTGATATAAGTTAAGGTTCTAACTTAAAATACAAATCAAAGCATACCTGCACGTAGTGAGTGCTTTTGTTTATAGTTCTGGGAGGCAGCCATTATACATTTTTAATTTTATGATGCTTGATGAGCAAAGGGAAATCTAACAATACAGTTCTTAAGAGACCTTAACTTCAGAAAATATAATTAATCACCATATCTACATGAGTAAAAGGATTTTTAATTTTTCTTACTAAAGTAGTGTGAGCCAAGAACTATAAAGAACATGAAATGGTTCAGAGCTTGAGAGTTGTTAACAGAGACCAGGAGTTCTGATGATATGATACGTTCTGCCCTCACGAGTTTTCATGTCATTAGAATTATTTGATGTTGCCTAACTTGGCTAGTCATGTGGTATGTTTTTCTTTCTTGAAGTACAGTACAGAGTTACAAACACCAGCATTAAGAACTGATCAGTCAACCACACACCTCATTTTGAACTGGAAGTATGCAGGCAACAGGAGAGACACTCCCACCCCCAAAAAGGGGGGGGGGCAGCATTTTTCTTCTGCATAGTAAAGTTTCAAAACTGTAATAAGTCAATTTTTAGTTATAAACTTTTGAAAGAAGAGCCATAATGTTTTGTTCAGAGTTATGAACAACCTCCATTCCAGAGGTGTTCGTAACTGTGAGGTTCTACTGTGTGTGTGTGTGTGTGTGTGTGTATAATATATTAAAAAATATATACACACACACACAATATATATATATAAAAATTATTGATTTGGAACCAGCATACATTTTCTTTCTAATGTTATTGCGGTCTATGGCACGTTTCTACAGTATTTATCTATAGTACCTACTTTTAACTCTTAAAAAATTGAAGAGATTAATTTGATAGAAGCAGCTTTCAATTTGTTTACTTTTTGTTGGGTTTTAGTAATTTTATAGCTAAAAGCTATTGCCATTTTAGAAACACGCAGTTTATTTTTAACAAATGTTAACACTGGAAGAGTATTATTAGAACCTAACATTTTTGATCCTCCAGCTTTCTCTCACCTAAAAATCTAGGAGGGATATCAAGGGTTTGAATGTCTACGTAAAATTAAACTCCATTTTTTAAATATAATTTAGATGTTGTGTTTGAGCATCAGGGCTCAAGCTGTATGCTTGTCCTGTGTGTAATTTAGAAGGATATAAGATAGATTACTATGCAATAATGAGTTTGCTTTTTGGTTTTGTTGAAGCTTTTTTCTTTTCACTTATTCTGGAGTACCTCGTGGTTAAAAAATCCTGCTGTGAACATCACAGAATGCCAGCTTCAAATGATGTATTATATTCCTTGTAGGAAGTATCTTTCAGGATATTACCAAACACTTTTTGATCATACAGAAGAATTATTCTACTAGATAAGTCTCCTGTCAAAGAGTTGTTGGTGTCCTGGCCTCCTCCTGTCATTCCCTTTGCATTAAAGGGAACCCCTCTGGACTATTTTTCACAGATATTTGAGGCAATGTGTTTTGTTACTCTAACAGAAAGGATAATAGTTTAGATATTAATGAGGGTAACCGGAAGTGTGGAAACTGACGGTTATTTAGGGGATTGCCCTCACAAGCAAACAAAGACTGTTCCGGTAGCCAAGGGGAAAGAGACCATATATTGGTCCAATGGCTTGAAAAGCAGTGCAGCAACATGTTGTGGAAGGCAAAAGATATGAGGGGACACTACATGGCTATCCACTGCAGCTAAAGAAGCCTCCAGTTGTAACAGCCTTTGTGCCGCTGGGCCAAGCTTCAGCAGCCGAGAGAATGGGATTGTCCCAGTGCAACAACTCTCCCATTTTAATCAACCTCACGCACACGTCATTCATGCACATCTCTCTTCAAAAGTCCTGTGGTGATGGGGGAGTGGCAAGGTGACAGATGAAGATGATTACTGGCAGTCATCGTCACAAGCCTGCACACAGGTGTCCTGGGACATTGGTCGCCCATCCCTGACCCAAGGGCAGCAGGGAAGCTTGGCAACACCTTAGGTGACTAAAAGCCCTTTTTAGGATTGCGCTGCTCTCCCTTTGTAAAGGAAGGGGCTAGAAAAGGTGCCTCAAACATTGCCTGCCCAAATTAAATCCTGCTAGCTTACTGCAGGTGGCGGATCATCCTCAGTGTGGACGAAAACCAAAGATAACTAAAAAAGCACTAAAGTTTGCTGCTTGGAACATCAGGACTATGAGAGACAAAGATGATACTTCTCGATTTGACAGAAGAACAGCTTTTCTTTCAAAAGAGCTGGCCCGGTTTGACATTGCAGCACTCAGTGAAACTAGATTGCAGACAAGGGCTTTATTACAGAACCGGCTGGGGGTTATATCTTCTTTTGGAAGGGGGTGGGGGAAACACATGAAGATAGAATCCATGGAGTGGGAATTGCCATCAAGACCAAACTCTTGCAATGTCTTGAAGACTTTCCAGTAGGCATTAACGAAAGACTCATGAAACTCCGATTACCACTAAATAAGTCGCCATTTGCTACCATCATCAATGCATATGCACTCACCTTAATAAGCCCTGATGATGCTAAGGAACAGTTCTACTCTGATCTCAACTCTCTCATCAAGTCAACACCACAAAGTGACAAACTAATCATCCTAGGAGATTTCAATGCAAGAGTAGGTAAAGATAACAACTGGCAAGGTGTCACTGGAAAAAATGGCATGGGAAAAATGAATGAAAATGGTCTCCTACTCCTAAGCAAGTATGCAGAACATAGCCTGAAATTACAAATATCATCTTCAGACAGGCAGACAAACATAAAACTACATGGATGCATCCCATCCAAACAGTGGCATCTAATAGATTATTGTCCGATAATGTGACATAAGGGATGTCAGGATCACCAGAGCCATGAGCAGAATGTTGGACGGATCATAGAATGATTAGGTCAATACTGAATCTATACATTGTACCCACACCCCTGAAACGCCCCAAAACAGTCAATGTCCCCTGATATTGCAAACCTAAACCAAGAATCGTATTGAGACACGCTACAAAGTGCACTAGAAACCAACCTTGGTTATAACCTGTCTCATGGGAGGAATTCAGAGAGACAGTACAAAAAACTGCAACTGACATCCTCGGATGGATGAAACGGGCTCACTGTGACTGGTTTGATGAAAATGATGAGGAAATCACAGTACCCTTGAAAGAAAAAATGAGACTTTCCAGATCTGGCAAAATGATACTCCGTCTACCTCAAAGCGAGGCAGAGTCAAACATCTGCAAAGCAAGGCACAAAGACAACTATGCTTAATACAAGAGAAATGGTGGGAGAAGGTAGCAGAAGACTCTCAAATGTATGTGGAAATAAATGAAACAGAGAAGTTCTTTGATTTCTTGACACTAGTCTTTGGACCTTAAAGGGGGGCACAGGTTCGTTCATGACAGCTGATGGCAGGACAGTCATCAAAGACAAACATGGCATGGAACAGAGATGGATTGAACATTTCAGCCAACTACCGAACTGGCCATCCTCAATTGAAACAAGTGCTATTAATCAGATGCCTCAAAAGCCTATTCAGGACCACCTGTACTCACCACCCTCACTTGAAGAAATAGAAAAGGCAGTCAGTATGATGAGCTCAGGAAAGTCCTCGGGTAGAAATATATAAATCTGTGGGTCCAAAGGTGGTAAAACTACTCCAGAAGATCCTTACTGACATCTGGGACAACAAAGAAATGCCACAGGTCTTCAAAGATACCATAATTATTCTTTATTTAAAAATAAGGGCAGCAAAATGGTCTAAGATAGAAAAGATATCCCACAGTAGTTATCTGTCGCTGGAAACATCTTTTCTCATGTCCTCCTGAACCGACTGATTTCATCTGTCTCAGAAGCCAATCTACCCGAGACTCAGTGCGGATTCAGACCTGGTCATAGCACTATAGATGTAATTTTCAGTAGTAGGCAAATACAAGAAAAGTGTATCTAACAAAACATGGATCTGTTCAGTGTCTTCATTGATCTGACAAAAGCATTTGATACAGTCAATAGAGAAAGATTATAGATGATCCGCAGCAAACTTGGTTGCCCACCAAAACTGGTAAAGATCATTTGTTTATTTCATGAGAGGATGCAAGGTCAGGTACTTTTTAATGGAGATCTCATTGACACTTTTCCCATTTCAAATGGAGTCAAACATGGCTGTGTCCTTGCCCCTGTACTGTGTAACCTCTTCTTCACCCAAGTTCTCAACCATGTTACAAACGGGCTTAACAGGCATATACATCAGATACAGACACGACGGCTCAGTCTTCAGTCTTATAAGGCTTAAAGCAAAAACAAAAGTAACAGAACTACTACTAAGAGAAGCACTCTTTGCGGATGATTGTGCCCTCCTAGCATACCCAGAGGGAGCTCTCCAGTGCATCATAGATTGTTTCGCTGAAGCATCAAAATTGTTTGGCTTCACAATCAGCCTGGAGAAAACTGTGGTATTGCATCAATCCAAACTCTGTGCCATATCCATTAGTGGAATCCAAGTAAAGCAAGTTGACAGTTTTACCTGTCGCAGCAGCAACATCTCCAGTGATTGATCTCTTGACAAAGTGATCACAAAGAGGATACAGAAATCTTCTCAGTCATTAGGAAAGCTATGTAACAAAGTCCTGAAATCCCACAACATGACCCTCTCAACAAAAATAAAACTTTATAATGCTTTTGTGCTCACATCTCTCCTCTATGGCTGAGAGGCCTGGACACCATACAAATGACATATCAAACAGCTAAATGCCTTCCATATGCGGTCTCTGTGTGCTATTATGGGGCGCCACTGGCAGGACAAAATTACCAACTTGGAGGTTCTCCAAAAGTCAAATGCCACAAGCCTCAAGGCCATGCTGATAAAAGCCCAACTACGCTGGGTTGGACACATCATTAGGATGCCTGAATATCGACTCCCCAGAAAAATTTTCTATGGAGAATTGGCACAAGGACATAGGAATTAAGGCTACCCCAAAAAGCGCTACAAGGACAGCATCAAGAACAGCATACAATTTGGTGCAATAAAACCAGATGATCTCGAGAAGGCTGTGTTAAATAGATCAGCATGGCAACACACAACACTCAGAGCTTTCCAAGCCTTTGAAGAGGACTGAAATAATCAATTGTTAGCTGCAAGGGAAAAGCGTCATAGTTCTGCTATAGCTACCAAGATGCTCACCAATGACTTTGTCTGCCCAATCCGCTTATGAGCATGCGCGTCACACTTTGAACCTCAGTCACACCAGAATCCACAAAAAGAGAGAGCACGAAAACATTGTCGAACTGACGGACTACATATACCATATTAATGAGGGCCTATTATCTTTAATTAGGGCAGAAACTAATGAATTGTGAGGCTGCAGGTTTGTCATGATGTGCAAAAAAACTAATGGATAGTATGATTTCCCCATTTGCCTGTGACTGTTTTCTGTGTCTGATTCACTCGGCGGAGACCGCTCCTATGTCCTATGGGGCTGGGCCTGGCTCCCTGAGCTGGGCGTTGTGACCTGGAGTATCAGGTCATGGTGCTGGTCAGGTTTGGTTCACCCAACTCTCCATTATGCTGGGGGAGGGCAGGTGGGCCAGCCTTCCGTGAGTGATTTTGCAACCTAGAGCACCGGGTTGCAGTGCTTGTCAGGTTTGGCTTGCCTGACCCCCTGTCATGACAGGGTCAGGTGGGGCCAAACCTGAGGGGTGCTGCGACCCTGCACCCTGGGTTGCAACAGTTGGAGGAGGGGACTGGGTCCAGCCCCACAGGCCATTGGCGTCCCCGCTGGAGGGTGCAATTAGGATGAGTGTGCTGGTGCATGGTGACGAGGAGGACATTTTTTAAAATAAAAAATCAGGGAGCATTCATGGTAAATGTAGTAAACCCCGACTTTCACTTCATTTATTATGACTGTTCCCTGATTTTTAATTAAAAATGCGGTGATAAATCTGCAGCCCTAATTATGGCCTTATGTCTGCCCATGTTTTTGCTCATTAAATGATGGATGAAGTTCTCTTTCCAGATTCATATTCTTTACATACCCATAATCTCACTAACGGAAGTAGGAGACTTGGGCCAGAGAGTATTGGAGTTGGTCATATAAAAGGCATTAGTTCGTCATCTGGTTCTAATCTATCCCTCTGCCGAAACAGGAGTGTTCTCTACAAAATTATGGCTATGTTTGAGCTTGTTTAAAGTGCTCTAAATGATGAAATTGCCATCCCTTCCTTTAGAAAAGCTATTCCATAATTTAGCTGTCATTGTGAAAAAATTGTTCCTAATGTTGCGCCTAAATAAATTTTCCTTTATTTTATCCGAGCACTCATAAAATACTGTACATCTTCATGCCGCTTTAAATTCCACACTCTATTTGGTGCTTACATCCTTGAAATAGTTGTCGAGTCTGTTGTATCTCCCCGTCTCCATTCCCCTTACTAATGTGCCTTGGAATTCCTCAAGTCTTCTTTGATATCTTTATTTCTGCTCCCTATTATCCATTTCCAGAACAGTGCAGTAGTTGTAAGTTTCTTACCCATAGCTCTTTGGGCACCGCCTATGAAAGCTACAGCAGCTACTTCTTGTTCATTGTATTTTTCAGAGGAATTGTGTGTGACTTAATTTTGTTCTTTTTGATTCCCCAGCCTTTTCTTCCCTTGTGGATTTTAATGTTTCCTCACTTGAAACCATGCTTATTAGATTTTTTTTTTTAAATTCTCTAAACTTTGCTTTCTTGAAACGTAATTACTCTTAGAACTCAGTACTTCCTATGCTGAGTTAAGTAGCTCCTGGTTAATGGCTCCAAACTTCCCTTTTATTCCCAGTCTCAGTCCATTTCTCCTTATCAGTAAGAAGTAGATCCACAGTGATTTCTCCTGCATTGAGTCTGTACATTTTACAGAACAAATGAAGACATAGAGTGTGTCTCCCCTCCCCACCTTCAAAAAAATAATACTGGACATGATAGACAGAAGGGGAAGCTAAAAGTCAGAATTGTGTTGGAACAACATGAGTTTTATTTTGTAAGGTGTTAAGTTTTTGTTTTACTTTCTGTAACAAATCTTTGAACTTCAAGGCCTTCACAAAACAATATGTTTGAAAGAGGGGTGTATGTTTATACCGATGTGATCATTTGAGAACTTTCAGACAAGCCCAATGGTAGTGTTAATTTTTTTTTTTTTTTTTTTTAAGCAACAGCAAAGACCATGTAGGACCTACAGGGCAAAACCAAGAGCTTCAGCTTTTGTTTCTTGCTGATTATTACTCCTCCTACCACTTTTAATTTTGTATAACTTTAAGACTCCTAACCGAATGAGTCTACTGAGAGAGCTGCCTAAATGGTACTGCGTGTTCTGCCAAAACAAGGAAAGTTTGAGGTGGCTTTGTATACTGGAGTTTGAGGCAAAAATTTTTCTTTCTCAAGGAAATACTGCAGGAGCCTAAGATAGCTCTACTGCCTGTATCTCATACTTAATTCTTTAAATAGAGAAATCTTTCCTGAACCCCCTCTTCTGGCCTTCAGACAACCCCCTCCCCCAACCTCCTCATCAGAAGCAAGCTCCCCACAGATGAGAACACACCAGTTCAAAGCGGAAGCAAACTGGCAGAACAACTGATGCAAAACTGCAGACATAGCCCCACTGCTCTGATACTTAATACCCCCATCAATGTACCTTTCAAGATCCATTGGTCTTCCACATGCCTGTCAGAACATGTGGTATATCTCATCCAGTGCATCAAATGCCCCATCAACTATTATGTGGGTGAAGCCAGACAGTCACTATGTTCTCAAATGAACTTACACAGGGTGTTTTAGGTCTTTTATCATTTTTCTGTCACCCATGGGCAAACACGTTTCACAAAGCAGTCACTCCATAGCTGACCTCTCAGTCCTCACTCTCAAAGGAAACCTGCACAAAATCTTCAAAAGATGGGCCTGGGAACTTAAATTGGTAACTGCTGGATGCTAACAACCATGGACTTAACAGAGATGCTGGTTTTATGGCTCATTACAACAGTTTGCAAGACAACCTGCTGCCTGCTAAACCTTAAATGCCCTTTCCATTTTAAGTGATCTCCTACAGCATGTGTGAAACCCTTATGCTTGTATTTGGCTCAGACACTCTGGGTACATCTGCAATAAAAGACCTGTGATACCAAGTCTCAAAGGTGGGTCAGTTGACTCAGGCTGCAGGGCTAAAAATAGCAGTGCAGATGTTCCCACTCAGGGTGGAGCCTGGACTTTGAGACCTACCCCTCATCACAGGGTTTCAGAGCTCTAATTCCAACCCAGGCCAGAACACCTGCAGTTCTTTAGCTCTGCAGCCCGAGCCCGAATCATCTGACCCGGGCCAGATGCATCTGTGCCAGGGGTCTTTTATTGCAGTGTAGACATACCCTCTTGTTACTTTCTCCAGACCTGAGGAAGAACTCTGTGCAGCTAGTCTGATAAAAGACATTCCCTTCACTACCTTGTGTCATAGTTCTTCTAAGTCCTTTCATTTTGCTGTAAGAGGAGTCTTAGAAAAGGTTGAATAGTCATGGGTAACTTTGGGATTACGCTTTTTTTCCAGCAAGGCAGATTCCCAGTTTCCCATTCTGTGAGTTTGGAACAACTTTTTATCGTTCTTATTTATCTACCTCCCCCAGTGTGCTGGGTACTTCAGACAGACCAAAGACATGGTTCTTGCCTCCAAAAAACTGTATTAAATTTTAAACATAAGATGACAAATTGTATTCCAAACCCTTTGTTATGGAAAGGATGGAGGTGACCAGAATGTGATCATATGGTGCTTTGCAGTGTAAATATCCTCAATAATTCTGCTAGCAAAGTAACTTTATTTTAACTTGTTTATGTGAATGGTGGAGTGAGAGAGTATGTGGGGGTGGGTGGATGGTGGTGAAACGAAGAAGAAGAAGAAGAATATGGTCAGATAGTTGCGGTGTGCACCTGGTGCTGTTGGTGACTGGAGACATTCCGGGGGAGTTGGGACCATGTATAGGCTTCCCCTGGAAGGCTCCTGCAGATCTGGCTGCCCTATGTGGGGTGGGTAGAATGCAGCTGTTCCTAGTGCCCAGTGCTGTTGGGGAGATGAGAAAGTGGGGCTGGCAAGCCTCTGCCTTGGTGCAATATGTAGTTTCTTTGTTGTAGTACCTTTCAGCAACAGTCTACTATGTTAGAGTGCATTTACACAGCAAAGAAACTCCATGGCAGTGAGTCTTAATCAGAGCTCAAATCAATTGACTTGGGCTTCTGGTGCAAGGATAAAAATAGCGTGGATATTGAGTCTGGAGCCTGGGCTCTGAGACCCTCCCCCACTTGCCGAATTTTGGAGCCCGGGCTCCAGCCTGAGCCCAAACATCTACACCGCTGTTTTTAGCCCTGTAGTGCAAGACCGAGTCAGTTGACCTGGGCTCTGAGACTTGCTGCCGTGTTTTGTTTTCGTGTTTTTTGCTGCATAGATGTAACCTTAGGGTCTCTTCAGTATTGTATTACTGTTCTTGAGCAAAATGAACACCAAATGTTATTCCCCTGACTGTTAACAGCTGGTAGAGCTCTATAAATTATTGCAAGGCTTAAAAAATAGGGTACACAGACTGATGTATGTTTAGAATTGACAGATATTTTCAAATATTCTGGTGTGAACAATTTATTCTACAATCTAGTTGCTATAGAAAACTAAGGTTCATCTACATTTTGCAGAACTCACTCAAACCTCTTTAGAATACCATTGAATTAATGCTTTTAGTTACTGCCATGGTCATGTTTACCTTTTGACCATCTTCTGAATAAGTAAAACCCTTATAAAATTGCATAAGTTGCCTTAATATAGAATCTTTCCTAGATTTCTAAAGAGTTTACTTTTCTGGTTGAAAATATTCTCTTAATATTTTTTTGTAAAAATTGCTTCCACATCGCCTTTGTAGAGTTACTCCAACATATACCTTATGCTTTTTCTTTTTCTGGATTAATCATTTAACTACAAGGATACTTGTTTGCTCTGGGAGTGGAAAGATTTTCTTTAGCAGTGTCTCTCTGAAAGGCTTTATCAGTAGGAGCAGCACCTTCCCCTGCTTTCAAACTAAATGTTCATATTCATATGTAAAATACTTAAGGTTACTTGAGGAGGGAAAAGCAGTTTTAAATGTGTAACTCTACAGAACTTACGCACAAATAAATTTGTTAGTCTCTAAGGTGCCACAAGGACTCCTCATTGTTTCTACAGAACTTGAGTACTCTAACCTTTGTGGCCAGGACCAAGGAAAATGGCTTCTTTGTGAAGTATTCAACACACTTATCCGGTAAGGTGGTTACATTTTTTTTTACATTAACTATGATAATCCTGATCATAAAGCAAAATGCTCACTTTTTTTTTTTAAAGGAAAAATACTGTTTTTGGAGGCAATTAGGACAAAATACTAACTTTAGACCTTGCTCCTGTAGTATGTGTGGTGCCTGCCTTGAGCCCCATTAGAACTATGTTAGCTTCAGTGAGATTGTACAGGCAGCAGGTTGCATTTGTACAGAGCTCACAGCAGGATTGGGCCCTTGGAAACAACTGCAACAAAATGCTGTGAACATCTTAGATTAAGAAAACTGGATTACTTGGTCACATTTTTAAAAGAGAAACTAAAGAAATTGTGTCCCTAAACTTAGACTCTTTGAAATTATAGTTTACATAATAGCTGGAAATACTCTCCTTATATTTCACTGGGTTTTGGATAAGTATTACAGGACTGAATAATTTTACAATAATAAAATGCAATATTAGCCCTGTTCTTGCCAGATTCTGTGAGCAGGTCTTGCCTCATAGTAGGCCTCTAATACAAGGGCTTATATCTCAGGCTCTCTTCCTACTACAATTACATTTATTCAGATTTTTAAATTTTTTATGTTGAGTTATTTAAATGTCTATAGATTTACTGTGTCCTTGTTAGCAAAAAGTACCTAATTTAGTGTAAAGGTGCAATATTTAGTTGCAAAATGTTTTAATTGTGTTGGGTTCATTCTCATTGGCTGCTTTCTTTAGGTAAAGAACTGAAAAAGTACAAATGCAAACCAAAATTAGAATTATAATTTAAATCAAGGTTTCTGCTTGCTGATTTAAATCAATCCACAGTGGTTAACACCCACTTTGTCTAAAAGATATATTACAGATGCTTTTTTTTAATACTCCTGAACTTTTCATCATTTTTTAAAAATCTCGTGAAGATAGTATAAACACACACTGAGCTGTAAAGGTGAGCCAAAGGGAGCACAGTAGCTCAGTGGTTTGAGCATTGGCCTGCTAAACCCAGGGTTGTGAGTTCAATCCTTGAGGGGGCCACTTGGGGATCTGGGGCAAAATCAGTACTTGGTCCTGCTAGTGAAGGCAGGGGGCTGGACTCGATGACCTTTCAAGGTCCCTTCCAGTTCTAGGAGATGGGATATCTCCATTAATTATTATTATAAGGTACACTGGATCAAAGTTTGACTTTGCTTAAAATGTTAAATTGAATATGCTTACAAATGAAGATTTATTTTCCTCTAGAACTTCCTCTCATACTGAAGGAAAAATATATCCAGCCTCTCCAAAATGAGGCTACAGTGTGTGACTGAATTCTGAGGTTTTGGTTTGCCCAGTTTAGGTTGCCAGATACCTCAGGATCACAGATGTGTGTCTGTTCACCCAGTTCTCCCTGCAAATTTTCTTCCTGTAAATTGATGGGGCATTAAAATGGATAAGATTCCTTCCCCCTGCATGTGAATTTGAACCCCTTCCTATTTCATTTAAATTAAATTTGGGGAGAGAGCAGAATGATGTGCCTGCAGGCATCTCTGATCCTCAAACCACAGTCCTGGGACAGCGGTCACTCAGCCTGCCAGTTGTATCCCACGTTTTATTTTTTTTATTCCTCCCATTACTGTTATAAACTGTGCTTTGTGAGGAAGGGACATGCTTGAAGGAAGACATTTGTTTAAAACCCTGTTAAGAGTAAAACTCCATTCATATAAGGACCTGCAGAGTCCTACCTGCTTCTGAGCTTTTTGTTTCCCTTTTGCATGTGACACTGATTAGGCCTAAAATGTAGGCTTCCCTTCCTGCGATATTATGGGCTCTCTTAGATATTCTTTTCCATATACTTTACGCCCAGAGCCATAGAGAAATCAAAGATGACAAAACTTGAATTTTCCTTGTTATACTTGTGCGGATTTCCAGCATTTGTCAGTCATCCTTGCAATCCAAGGCAGGCTTTCTCCTAATGACCCAGGAGAAATTTAACCACTGAGACTTTAGTCTTTAGTTGCTTGGAAACACCAGGGCTTTGAGATCACAAATTTGGCTACTTAGTACTAATTTCTACCAACCAGATTCAATAGCATACAAAGTCTATAGTTTCTTCTCCTATGACTAGAATTGGAAGGTGGTTGTTATGCGGGAGATTGGGGATTCTCAGCAAGCATGTCTTTGATCTATGGGCAGTCACAAGCCTTGCTGAAGCTGGTGCGTGTGATAGCCTGAATGGGAGGCTAAATGAGGGAGCAGTTATATCCCTCTTTTTTTGTTTAGTAATAGCTGAAACAATAGAAGCCACTGCCCAAATCATAGGCTGGATTTCAGTCCCCAGGAAAGACACCTCAGCCACTGGGCTGAGGTGTCTTTCCTGGGGACTGAAAGCAAACACAGGAACTGGTTATTTAATTCAGTTGTATGTGTCCATGAGTGAGAAGCAAACAGAAGGCAGCAGAAAAGCCAAGGCAATGTCAAGGAAAGCACTGGTAATGTGGCCCTGAGGGAGAGCCAATAAAGATTTTTATGCAGAGTGCTAGCTTGAAAGAGGTTGGAATTGTGAGCAAAGAAACTTCCTTCTGTTTCATTTCTGCTGTGTTCAGAGAAACAGGACTTTGTGTACATTCTTTGTAAATAAACAGGATTGTATTAAAGGAGGAATACATGACTGTCATAAGTATTTCAAAATTAAGGTAACTTACAAGGCTCTGAATATTGGCTAAAGGCTTGGGCTAAAATGGGTAACAGAATTATGACATAGTGCTGTGTAAGAGGGAAAAGTCTCTCCTTGCTGGTTACCTTCCAAGAATCCTCCTGTGGACTTGCAAAGTTTGCATACTATAAAGGCATTTTGTGCATCTTTTTGTAAGCATAATATGGAGTATATTAAAAAATATTTTAAAATCCAACAGATTGGCTGTGCACAAAATGGGTCACATTTATAATGTGACTAAGGCCATGCAAATAGGCACAAAAGTTATCTTAGAAGGTGGCTGCATAAATCTGTTCATGTCTCCATGAATCTTTATAAAAAAAAAAGCCATTTTCGTGACAATCTAGATGCCTGTCATTTTAGGAGCTTCACAAGAAGGGGGTCTGTGACTTGCAGTGGCATGAAAGGCAGAAGAGGCCTAAATGCTGTCTGAAATGCCTTCCCCAGCTACACTGCTCCTAAATCCCCCAGGAATGGAGCTGTGCTTTTCCGTGATTTAAAAGCCATTGACAGCTCCTCATTCTCTATCCCCTGCGCTCATCTTTTGGGACCAGGGGATAGAGCTGTGCAGTTTATCAAATGACTTCAGATCAGTTAACAATGCTGCATAATTCAGGTGTGCCACCTAAAATGGGGGAGTGGGACCTTTGACTCATTTAGATTTAATGAGCCTCTTAGTGCAAGTACTCTGAGCAGAATAGAAGTAGATAAATCATCTTTTCACCTAATGTAAGTACAATTAAGGGTTCGTTGTTGTCAGCCAGGAAACAGCTGCAGAGCAGGATCCATGGTAAGGTACCTTATTCAGGTATAATCCATAGGAAATGACACCTTGTCTGTCTCATGGCTTCCAGAAGGAACTGTTTATAGGTAGGCAGAACTAAAGGGAGGCTCATGTGAAGGTCAGAGAGATCAGGCTCTAAAAGACAAATTGCAAAGGACTGGGCGGCTAACTTTCTCACATCTTGCTTGTGACTGGGCTGCCAAATTCATGTGTTTCACTTGCCTGTATCTTTGAGTCACATGCATCCAGCTGAGCTGTGGGCAGGTTCAGGCAATTCTGAGGACTTCTCATCTAGGTCTGCTGCTTCTCATGGTGCATCCCAGATGCAAAATAGCAGCTGGGAAAAGATGTTGGATGGTAATAGGTGAAGGTTCCAGGCTTCCTAGCTTTGTCAGGCTTGCCACCCTCCTGCAGCCGTGCATCCAGCTGCCTTCCTCAGCTTCCCGTTTAAACTCCACCAGGCAGCTTATCATCCTCAAGAACCCACCCATTTACCCTTCAACACTGACCCGTCTGTCCCAGCTACAGCTGCCATGTTTTGCACAGCTCCATGTCCCTACCTTCCCACCGCTGCTTGGGATAGGGTGTGCTGACAACAAGCATAGGTTTCTAAGTATCACCAGGTTATTTGCAAATATGCAAATTAGCTGATTAAATTGTCTAAAATGTCAGGTGTAGAATGGTGCAAAATTTGGCACCTGTGTCCAAACAGTGTACACATAGATTATTTCTACAGTTACATATACAACAGAACAAGCATTAGCAGGCTGTTGGTGCATGGTTTACTGACGTAGCAGCTGCAGCTGAATGGGTGCTTTGCCATGGCTTAAAGCTGTTTTTTTAAAAAGAAATGATTTCAAGGTTTTATACCACATTTTTCATTATGAACTTTTTCATAGTATGAGAAAATATGAGGGAAAAGCTATAACAAGAAGACTTGAATGGAACTACTCATGTGGGTAAAGAAACTGTCATAAGTGTTTGCAGAATCAGGCCACAAACGAAACACATTCACTCTCCTGAAAAGTTTAGTCTAGATGAAATTAGAATATAAAGGCCAATTAAAAATTCAGTGTTTAATTTCATTGGTTTCATTGAATAATTACAGTATGAAATATTTCTGATGTTTTGCATTCCTTGCTCAAATCCATTTTCGACATAACTTAGATGAAAAAAGTGTGGTGTGTTTTCTTAATTCTTCACCTTAGTAGGAAAGATTTCTGTGACGTTGTGCAGTCTATATGGTTTTATAAAAATATGATAAGTGAATATAATGTAATTGGGATATGCTTCATGCAAAGGTCTCTTGTGTTATTATTACAAAGCTCATAATCTACTGAGTGTGATCATCCTATTTGTAGAAATGTACCACTCTTGTATCTGAAACTAGAAATATAAAATATAACTCTGAGGGCCTATTGTAATTATGCAAAGTGTGAGCCATTAATGGTGGTTTGGAATCTTGATGACTCCCATTAACCAGGATCATTGTCTGCAGATGGCTGTGTTTTACCTGTGAGTCTTCCTGTAGATGTGTGTGCTGGCAAGTGGGTAATGAAGTCTTGCAGTGACATGTGATCATGTCACCTGAACTGGAATCCATCTTTAACCTGGTGCTTTTCCAGTGTGTGGGGGGTGGAAACCCAGAGGGACAAAGGGTTCCCGCCTTATGCAAAAGATCTATAAAGGGGTAGAACAGAACAAAAGGAGGAGAGAAGCCATCATGAAGAATCCCCTAGCTACCACCTAAGCTGGAACAAGAGCTGTACCAGGGGAATGAATTGTGCCCAGGCCTGAAAGGTGTCCAGTCTGAGGAAAAAACTTACTGAAGCATCTCTGAGGGTGAGATTATCTGTATTCAGTTTGTTTAGACATAGATATGCGCATTTTATTTTATTTTGCTTGGTGACTTACTTTGTTCTGTCTGTTACTACTTGGAACCACTTAAATCCTATTTTCTGTATTTAATAAAATCACTTTTTACTTATTAATTAACTCAGAGTATGTATTAATACCTGGGGGAAGCAAACAACTGTGCATCTCTCTCTATCAGTGTTATAGAGGGTGAACAATTTGAGTTTACCCTGCATAAGCTTTATACAGGATAAAACGGATTTATTTGGGTTTAGACCCCATTGGGAGTTGGGCATCTGAGTGCTAAAGACAAGCACACTTCTGTGAGCTGTTTTCAGGTAAACCTGCAGCTTTGGGGCAAGTAATTCAGACCCTGGGTCTTTGTTGGAGCAGATGGGAGTGTCTGGCTTAGCAAGACAGGGTGCTGGAGTCCTGAGCTGGCAGGGAAAACGGGGCAGAAGTAGTCTTGACACATCTGGTGGCAGCTCCCAGGAGGGTTTCTGTGATCCAACCCGTCACAATTTCACATTCAGACATTGTTCTAGTCTCTGTCACACTGTCCTTGATCACCTCTCTCCCTCCCTTTTTTTCTTTGCCCTCCTTTTGTCTCCCTTATGATGTGCTTTTTTCCTCTTTTTAATATTTTCTGCACTTTTCATTGTGTATGAGGAAAATTGGCCTGTTTGTGTGAGATTTCCACACCCAACTTCAAGTAGCATCTCCTTTTTTCAATGGCTTCTGCATCAATTTCCCTTTTCCAAATCCTGAAGCAGAGAGGTGTTGCTTAGCAATGCCTAGATACTGGTACTGCTTGCATGATGTATGTGCTGTAACTATGGTGGGGATGGAGTCTGTTTGATACAGAGGAAAAATCTTCTCTTCTCATCTTTAGCACTCTACCTGAATATATTTCTAATAGTCTTCTTTCTGAATGACAGTTCTATAGACTACCTGGACAATCTTTTATAGATATGTTTATGCATATTTGTGGGTAGTATATAATTACCCTCCACATTTGTTTGGTCTTTAAAGATCTAGGTATCTAATATAATTAACTGTCCTTGTGCAAAGTTCTTAGAAAGGTATGTTTCTTTTCCCCCTCCTCTACATTCCAAAAGTGGTTGTTTTGGAAGCAAAGCCTGAGTAGAGACACGCTGCCTGAGCTTCACAGGATCCTCTTTGATCCTAAAGAGCTACATAGGGTGGCAGTAAATCTATCATGGATGGCAGAGGATTTAAAATCAGGATGTATTTGATATCATCAGCAATGTGAGAAGGTGAAGTGAGTTTCCTTGGACTAAATTCAAAGATGTAAGTATCAGTTGTTAGTTTTAAAATATCCCACAAAATGAAATAGAAATTCTTCGATATTTAATTGTGTTGTAAGTTATCAGCTGTAGACAGATAATCAGCCATTAATTTTATGAAGTATGCTTTCCTTAGCTTTGGTCAGAAACAAAGCAGAAAGTATACTCAAGGAAGCTGTGGACACTAATAGTATGTCTTGTCTTGTCTCTCTAAGAAGCTCTAGATAACAGTCTACAGGTATATCAAATATCACTTAAAATTTAGTGAATCTTTTAATTAGATAGTGTTTTCTCTAAGTCTGCATATAACATTTAATAGGTTTTATAAATAAGGAACCAAAACTCCATATTTTTCTTCAGAGGTGTGATCTTCTAAAGGAGACTGCAAAGTGTGTGTTTGTGGGTTTTTTGTTTTTTTTTAAAGTGGTTTTGGAATTATGGCATCTTTTAATAAATACTCATCTCAAATATAGCAAAATGTTAATGAAACACTGCATTCACTTTGTCCAGGGTTCTGTGAATTACTGAGTATTACCAATTGTGTTAGTGGTTTTATGTGTATGTTTTTAGTGAGACCATACACTTCTTAACATGCACAGGTCCACCCCTTTTCAGGAAATCATCTCTGTGTTGGGATGCTTGTTAATCCCATTGAATGTCAAGTGGTGGATTATTTTTTTTGGTAAGGCAATTGAGAAGATGGTTTCTGTTCAATGCCAGATACATTTGGACAACAGTGACTTACTAGAGTAGACTTGATCTCTGGCCCTCTTTCAATGTTGCTTATCAGGGGACATAAATAGAGCCGTGCAAATAATGGATTTTTTTTTTTGATTCACTGACGATCCCAAAAAGTTAAAAAAAAAAAATCATTTTAGGTCAAACAGTGTTTTTTCATTTTTAAGCATTTAAAGTTCTTCAGAAAACTGAGGAAAATTTATAATGAAAAGTTGATTTGAACCAAAGAACAAAATGTTTCATTTTGACTTCCAGAATTTTATTTTTCTACACAAACAATTTGGGGAACATTTTAGTGTCTCTGAATCTGCCTTTTTGGGGGGAGGGGGGACTGAAAAATTCTGCCCAAAATATTTCATCCAGCTCTAGGCAAAAATCTCTTGCTGGTTTTTAGATCAGGGTCAGCTGATAACTTTGGTCAGCTATTTTGACACTAGTTGCTGGTTTTGGTAGATATGGGACACTGATGTCCTAAACAACCTTCCGGTGGTACCAATCATGACTCTCAGATAAGACTTGAGTCAATTGGTGCACAATTGTACATCACCCTCTACAAAGAAATAGAACTGACCTTTCTGAGGAATTTATGCCATGGTAATGATCCTGGTATAGAGTGAATTATGTAGCCTAATAAAGACAAAAGGAAGGAACTCTTATTTTTCCAGCTTTATAACCTAGTTGGGATCTCCTTTTTCTTTGTGATTGTTTATTGTTGTGAGTTGGTTGTGGATGTGTTGTGAGACTGATTGGTCAAAGAAACCTGTTTTACATTTTGATTTGAATGAGGCAAGATTCAGGGTGATTCCTAATACAGCTGGGGAGTGACTTTCACAGTTGCAGCCTGGTTGCCAAGAAAGCCCTATCTCCTGCTCTCATGTCTCTTAAACTTGTACTGTTGTTCAAGTGGAATGTAGCTGTGTGATGGTAAAATCTTAGTGAGATGAATCACTAAAATCCTTAGGTAGCTTGGGCCAATCCCAGGGAGAGCTTTGCAGATAAGAACCAAAACCTTGAACTTGACTCTCCATTTAACGGGGAAATAACATACAGAGCAGAGCACTCCTTAGCAAAACTGTAACTGAATAAGGGTGGCTGTTTTCATTCATAGGTGCAGTGTAATGCGAAGATCCAGCTTAGAAGTCACAAGTACATTATGGATCAGTATGACCAAGTCAAGAATTAGACAGAATGTGGAATCTTTTTGACCTTATCCATCTCCTTCCTGCACCCTCGAGAGTATCTAGTAGCAGACAGAAGTGTGGAAGAACCCCAGACCAAAAACTCCTTGATGATCACAGGGCAGACCTCTTTGAGGGAGGTTGACAATATGGTAATGGTATGTTCTTCTAGGACTTTCTGGCCTCTCCAGCTTCATCACCACTTTGCCTGGGTCTGGCTCATCCATCCAGGGAATATTAGGTATTAGTTGTAAAGAAGGCATAGGCTCAACTGACAGAGAGAGAGAGAGGCTCTGTTGTCTCTTGATCTTCCCTAGCACATTCTCATAAATCTTAAATGAGATGAGGGAGAAGATAGACCCTTATGGGACTCCACAGGTGAGAGCTCTGAAGGCAGTGGAGCTGTTGCACATCTGTGTATGGTCTGAGAGAAAAGGAGGTACTCTAGTGTTTTCCTGCTGCATTTCTAGGGCAGGATGGCAGCATTTGATGAACATCTCGCAGAGAGATCCAGCAATGTCAGAATGAACATATGGTCCTGTCTGTGGCCAGGAGATGATTATCCTTGAGTGCATGTTGGTTGTGCTGACATGTGGAGTGTCTCTCTCCTGTGGGCTGACCTGACTGGGAGAGATGCAGGGTACTGGCAGTAGCTATGTTGAGTAGTAGACTTTTCTCAGTCAGCTTGCTTAAAAGGGGAGACTAAACACTGGGAGGCAGTTAATGAGTTACGTTGAGTACTGGATGGACTGTTGCTGGCTTTAGGATGGGTGGTAAATTTTTCTTTTTTCCCCCTCATCAAAAGAGGTGTTGACTATTTCTGTTAATAGGATCCCCAGATGCTCTTAGATCTCTCTCACCAGACAGGAAGGGCATTGATTGGAATCACAGGTGGTGGCTTAGATTTCCTGCATTGCTTCCTGTTGAATAAATTGGCCAAAATTTGAGAAAGGGGAAGCTATTGTGTTACAGGGCCTGTGTTCAGTGTGCAGTTCCTGGTGTTCTCTGGGTGCATGTTGTTTTTCTAGTGCAACAGCTTGATAGTTTCTTACAGCAAAAGGTGATAGGTTATGGAGTACTGTGGAGATGATCTGTGATGACCAAGCAATTTGCAAACTGGCAAAGTTCTGGGGGTGTGATTTAGCAGCTGCTATGACAAATGAGGAGTGGGCTCTGCTAGCCTCTTTCATGTCCAAGGCCTAGACTACTCAAACTTCCTTATGCTGGTTTGCTCGTATGTTTTGTTACTGATGCCAGAGTTTCTTACCTTCCCTCTGCTGCTTTTGCAGTCAGAGAAACATGAATAACTTTTGGGTGGATGTGGGGGTAGAGGTAGAGAGATGCTTTGGTACTAGAGTGCCAAGGCATTAGTTAGTGGATGGCTGCAGTGTATCATGATTTCTTCTATTCTTTGACTTGTTCGTTGATGAGAGAATAATTTGGAGTTTGACTCTATCCATGAACTTTTTGTGGGTGAGCTAAGATGGTTTGGTTTTGCTAGAGCTCTGAGTTCAAGCTGTAGAACAGGGATCGGCAACCTTTGGCTCGTGGCCCACCAGGGTAAGCACCTTGGCAGGCCGGGCTGGTTTGTTTACCTGCCACATCCGCACGTTCGGCCGATCGCAGCTCCCACTGGCCCTGGTTCGCTGCTCCAGGCAAATGGGGGCTGTGGGAAGCTGCGGCCAGCACATCCCTTGGCCTGTGCCACTTCCCGCAGTCCCCATTGGCCTGGAGCGGCGAACCGCGGCCAGTGGGAGCCGCAATCGGGCAAACCTGAGGATGCAGCAGGTAAACAAACCGGCCCGGCCCGCCAGGGTGCTTACCCTGGCGTGCCGTGTGCCAAAGGTTGCCGATCCCTGCTGTAGAAGGTGATGCAGGCTAAGAAGGAGAGAGTAATTTTTCTGTTCTTTTTATTCATAGACAATCTACAGATTTCTTAAACAACGTAGGGGAAGACTGCTGCTAAAAAGGCCATTAAGAAAAAACCACAGTGTACTAATATGTTATGTTTATGTCAAGACAAACACACAGTTTGATTATCAAGAGGAATTTGGGTTGGTGTTACTGCTGTTTATCATGTGAAATTCCAGCACAGTCTGGCTTTTTCCTAATTTCGCTTTACTTATTTAGAGGACTCCATATTGTTACAATTAGATACTGTGTACATTGATTCTGTTTCTTCTGTATACACTCCTATTTTATCAATAATATCAATGCTGACACAAATTGATAACTTTTCCTGTTGATAACCAAATTATACATTTGTTTAAACATCTTTCTCTCCCCCCCTCCCCCCCCGCCGCCGCGAAGAAGTAGTCAAATATCCACAAGGACAGTGGCATGGAAACTATATTCAGGAAGTATAAAATTAAAAATAGCCTCATAATCTGAGCCATTCAAGTTAACATCAGTCAGTTTTCCCTTGATGTTCTTTAACAAGTCGCAGCCTCTTAATACTTCAAATATAATTACATGCAATAAGTAAAATTATACACCAAAAACTACATTAAAAGAACATTAAGGGTGAAAAGTGAAACTCTCAAAAATTAAGAAATGGGAGAATTAAGGTTACCCAGGCTATATTACTTCAGTCTCCTTGTGCATATGCATTATGGTACAGTCTTTAGTGACTTGATCAGATATTATTTTTTCTTCCTCATTCTAATCCTCTTGCATTTTTCAGTGCACAGGATGCCCTAGGCCTTATTTACTGCACACCATTCAAACCATGGTGGATAAAAATAAATTATTTAAAAAAAAAAATCAGATTTTTTTTTAAAATGTAAATTGGATTTTTTTGATAACAGGTTTTTTCCTCAAAAAGCATATCTAAAGATACGTTATAGCTCAAAGATCATGGAATAGGGATTATAAATTCTAATTCTATAGTATGAGACGATATATTCATGTAATGTTTAAGAAAAGTTTTGTAAATGAGTTCCAATAGTTCATGGATTAGGGACCCAATCTTATGCGGTTCCATGGGCTTCTGTATAGATTATTTAGGTTAATCTTTCTATCTGCCCAATGGGACTCAGTGCTAAATCTAGAAGATACCATCAGAGATGCTTAGTTTTGCAGTTCTCAAATTGTGGATTTGTGTCTCCAGAGATAACATACTTGTTAACAGCAGAAATATTTTTAAATAAATAATAGAGAGGTGAAAAATAACAGACCTCAACCCTATTGTCCCTCTGCAAATTTGTGTACAGAGTCAGTCCCTTTCCGCTCTCTAAAAGTGCAGAGTTTCAAAAAGTTCAACGAATAGAAGATTGTTGGGGGCGGAATAGATCTGGACAAGAAGTCTGGAGATGTGAGAAGGGAGGGACAGGCATTAGAAACAAAAGCGAAACTGTTTGAGCAGCATATTCCAGAAGTCTTGAGGTCTTTCTGAGTGTAGCCTTCATTGATTTGAGATCTACCATACCATTCTCTCGCTAGAAGGGAAAATCTATAATGGCAGCAGGCTGTAAAAGAGACCCAGTTTGGGTCTCCTCTATCTCATCTATCTCTGAGTTGTGAAGAATATGTATTAAGGTTATAACAACCACAAGAATGCACTTTTATGTAGAAATCCATGATTAAATCAAGTCTTCTTGACTAATTATTTAAATCATGATTTTAAATCAGTTTGATTAAAATCAAATCCACCCTGATTCAAACCCTTCTCTGAAGACAGAATTATGAATTTCCTCAAGAGCTTTTCTGTGGCACTCACCATTATAGAATGCTTGTGCTTCACAAACATTAATTTATGTTCACAAACCCCCTATGAACTATGGGGTTGGTGGTATCCCCATTTTTAAAGATGGGGAGCTGAGGTACAGAGATTAAAATCAAAAGTATATACTGATTTTTGGGTGCCCAATCTGAGATGCATAGGATAGGAGTTTGCAGAGTGCTCGGTATTCTATAGCAGTCTATATATTCAAGCACAGCTCCCGTTGACTTCAGTTGCAGTGGGAGTGCTCAGCACTCCTGCATATTGGACCCCAGGGTCTCTAGTTGGGCATCTTGAAAATGAGGCTCATGCACTTAGTGACCACTTCTGACAAATTTGGTTTAAGTTACTTGCCTAGCATCATGCAGGAACTCTGCAGTAGAGGCAGGGATAGAATCTAATTCTCCAAAGCAGCATTCAGCCTGCTTAACTAACTACAAGACCTTCTGTTCTCTCCTGCAACCGCCTCCCTCATTCACTACTCACCTTCTGACCTCTGCAGCAAAGGAGGCAGGGATTCTACAGTCAACAGCTTCCTTTACTACACAACCCTGATTCATCCATAGAGCAGGTTCATCCTGTGTACTGAATGAGGCAGGGGTCTTGGGGGGAGGGGAGGGAGAGTGTGTGATCATGTAATTAAAGACTATATCATAATGCATATGCACAAGCGGGGTGAATTAAGGTTGCATGGGCAGCCTTAATTCTGGCATTTCCTAACTTTTTGACTGCTCAGCTCTTCAACCGGAACGTTCTGTTTAACCTAGGGTTTTTTTGTGTGTAATTTCAAAGATTCTTAAAAAAGCCAAACTTAAAAAAAAAATAGAGATCATGTGCCAGCATATTGACTCCCACATTGGTCATCAGCAGAATTGGAATCTTTAGTGACACTGTAGTAAAGAACATGAAACTGTAGTAAAGAACAAAATTGTCAGACACCTAGATGAGCATAATTTGTTGGGGAAGAGTCAACATGGTTTTTATAAATGGAAATCATGCTTCACCAATCTACTAGAATTCTTTGAGGGGCTCAACAAGCATGTGGACAAGGGGGAACCAGTGGATATAGTGTACTTAAATTTTCAGAAAGCCTTTGACAAGGTCCCTCACCAAAGGCTCTTAAGCAAACTAAGCTGTCATGGGATAAGAGGGAAGGTCTTCTCATGGATCGGTAACTGGTTACAAGATAGGAAACAAAGGGTTGGAGTAAATGGTCAGTTTTCAGAATGGAGAGAGGTAAATAGTGGTGTCCCCTTGGGGTCTGTACTGGAACCAGTCCTATTCAACAGAGTCACAAATTATCATAAAGAGAAAAGGTATAAACAATGATGTGGCAAAATTTGCAGATGATGCAAAACTACTCAAGATAGTTAAGTCCAAAGCAGACTGTGAAGGATCTCACAAAACTGGGTGACAAAATGGCAGATGAAATTCATTAAAATGCAAAGTAATGGACACTGGAAAACATAATCCCAACTATACCTATAAAATGATGGGGTCTAAATTAGCTGTTCTCACTCAAGAGAGAGATCTTGGAGTCATTGTTGATAGTTCTCTGAAAACAGCCACTCAATGTGCAGTGGCAGTCAAAAAAGCGAACAGAATGTAGGGAATCTTTAAGAAAGGGATAGATAATAAGACAGAAAATATCAAATTGCCTCTGTATAAATCCATGGTACGCCCACAACTTGAATACTGCGTGCAGATGTGGTTGCCCCATCTCAAAACAGATATTGGAATTGGAAAAGGTTCAGAAAAGTGCAACAAATTATTAGGGGTATGGAATAGCTTCCCTATGAGGAGAGATTAATAAAACAGGGACTTTTCAGCTTGGAAAAGAGACTACTAAGGGGGGATATGATAGAGGTCTATAAAATCATGACTGGTGTGAAGAAAGTAAATAAGGTAGTGTTGTTTACTCTCTCATAACACAGGAACTAGGGGTCACCAAATGAAATTAATCGGCAGTAGGTTTAAAACAAAAGTATTTTTTCACACAATGGACAGTCAACCTGTGGAACTCCTTGCCAGAGGATGTTGTGAAGGCCAAGACTATAACAGGATACAAAAAAGAACTAGATAAGCTCATGGAGCATAGGTCCATAAATGGCTATTAGCCAGGATGGACAGGGATGGTGTCCCTAGCCTCTGTTTGCCAGAAGCTGGGACTGGGCAATGGGATGGACAACTTGACAATTATCTGTTCTGTTCATTCTCTCTGGGGCACCTGGCATTGGCCACTCTCAGAAGACAGGATAGTGGGCTAGGTGGATCTTTGGTCTGAACCAGTATGACTGTTCTTATGTTCAGATCCATCACACAGACATGTCACTTGAACTAATAGAGTAACTAATAGCAGTAGTAGATTGTCCTCCTCTGTGTGGATCTGCCCTAGAGAGGAATGAAATACATACTTTGCCAGTGGGTTTTGTGGATATTTGCTGACAGCAGAGGGAAATGGGATCCTGAAATCTTGGGTTCCATTCCAGGCTTTGGCAGGGAGTGTATTTTAGTGGGCTGTCTTGGGGCAAACTCACTGCCAGAGCACCTCCTTATGCTAGGATGTGACATTGCAGGGGTTCTTCTGCTCCAGTGCCCCTTGCTGTCTGTCATCTGGTGCTGTAGCCATCTGCAGCTTCCTTGGCCTGGCCCTTCATGTTCAGTCTCCATTTCTGGGATAACAGAAATGTCTACACAGAAAAACCCAAAGTCTAATGGCCCTTATGCCAGACCTTCATCCCCCATCTCTGACTCGTCAGTCTCTGCCTCTTTTAGTTGTGAGGCTAACCCTGTTGCTGGGGGTGGTGTGAGAGAGTGGACCCAGGCCCGACCCTGCTCTGCCCTCACCTCTGGGTTGTGGACCAGAGACCCTATGTTAGACAACGAAGGTGTTCTGTGTACAATCCCTTCCCACTTCCCTGGGCTGCTCCTCCCTTTTCCCTGTTTATCTGTCTCTCTCACTGGGCCATGGGCATCACTATTCCCATTCTGGAGTTCTGTCCTCTCCTATGGCTTCTTCCCAGCCAGGTACTGAGGAGCTTCCTCAAGGGCACTCTCCGCTTCTCTGGCAATGGCCCTCCTCTGTCAGAAGCCTGGTCTACAACTAAAACGAATGTCAACTCAGCTACATGGCTGAGGGGTGAAAAGAGATGTAGTTAAGTTGACCAAAGCCCTGGTATAGACACCGTAGGTCGACTAAAGAATACCACCTCTCAAGGGGGTGGATCGACCACAAGGACAGGAAAATCCCTTCCATTGCTCTAGCAGTGCCTGCACTAGGGCACTACAGCAGGATAGCTGCAGCGCTGTAGCTGTGCTGCTGTAGTGTCATCGAGACCTGAGCTGTGGCTTTTTATGCCAGCTGTTGCTAATTGGCCCCCTAGTTGCAATTGGAGGAGTAACTGGTCAATCTGTTAACATTTTCCTGGCTGTCCGTGTGGGGGTCTATACACCCCATCACATGAGCACAGATCTTTTTTTCTGTTTTTCTCCCCAGGCTTGAGCCCTTCTGCCCTGTCCCCTCCAACCTGTCCCTGTTGCATTCCCAGTCCTGTCTCTTCCCTACCACTTGATTCTCTTCCATCCCATTCATCTCACTTACTGAGCTCCACTCCTCAGGCTTCTCATCTTAGGGCACGTCTTCACTACCCGCTGGATCGGCGGGTAGCAATCGATCTATTGGGGATCGACTTATTGCGTCTAGTGAAGACGCGATAAAAATCGATCCCTGATGGCTCTGCCGTCCACTCTGGAAATCCACCGTGGCAAGAGGCGGAAGCGGAGTTGACGGCGGCGCGGCAGCGGTCGACTCGCCGCTGTCCTCACAGCCAGGTAAGTCGACCTAAAATACGCAACTTCAGCTATGCTATTCATGTAGCTGAAGTTGCATATCTTAGGTTGACCCCCCGTAGTGTAGACCTAGCCCCAATCTCCTTGCCCTCTCTAAGTCCCCACAACTCCCAGTCGTTCCCTCTCCTCACACCTAATCCCAGCCTCCTTGTCCTGCCAGACCCAGTTGTCTTGTGAGATCTGTTTCCCCTCCTCTCTATGCCCTCCCCCTGGTTCCTAGTCCCAGTCTTCCCTCTCCAATTGCCAGTTACAATCCCTGCCCCTCCCTTTCCCAGATCCTGTTTCACCAGACTCATTGTCACAATGTAATCTTTTCCCTCAGTATCCCCCACACTCCTGGTCTGGCTCTTGTTCCCTCTGCATTTGAGTCAGATGGTTTTCTCCTCCACATGGGCTCGGTGCCAGTAGTAGGATCATTGAGAACTTAGGAGAGAGAGGCTCCCTCCTCTTAGTTTTGATGCTTGGCCAGGAGCAGGTGGGAGCAGCTGTTACAGAGACGAAAGATCCTTTTGAGATGCTGTTGTCCTGGGCTGGAGCCTGCTCAGTATCTCTGTGGGGATGCTGCATGCACATTTGGGTCAGCACTAGGTGCTGTGAGAGGCTTGAGTTGAGGCTAAACACTTCAGAGTGATTTTAGTTAGCTGTCTAGCTCGTGCACATCTCTGAAAAAAATTGCAGTTCACGCATGTTCAGTAAAGGCTCAAAATTTAGCCAACTTTGGGTTAATTTTCATGGGAGCTGCAGAAAGACATACTTGACACTTAAGGCTACCCCCATGCCAAATTTCAAGTCTGCTCCAGAACATGGAGCATTTCAAAAAAAGGGGTCACCAGAATTTAACATGGACAAAACGTATCTTTCCCCAGTCTTGTTCTTGGAAATGGCTGGACAGTTGTAGCTGAAATTTTCCAGAACATCAGAGCAGACACCCAGCATGGAAAATTTCAGCCTAACTGGTTAAATTTTGGAAAAGTTATAAGAAACTGAAAGCAGAATCTTATATGGGAAGTGTCTGACAAGCCTAATAATAGGCAGTGCTACCAGCACTACCTACAATATATGTGTCTCTAGCAACAATCTGGAATTTAGATGTGGGGGATGAAGGGAGTTACTGAATCCTTGATACCTAATGAGAGAAATTTTGAGCAAAGCTACAAAAATATTTTTTGGCATTGAGTAGACTTGGCTAGGTTTAGAATATTAATTTTTTCCCCTTCACATTTTAAAATCTTTTGAACTTTCTCACACTGCCGGTATGAGTTTCTCTATAAGTAATAGACATAAAAGTCACAAACTTCTGCTTAAAAGCAATTAGTTATGGCAACATGTGGTTTATTCTTTAATAGGCTTCTAAAGTTATTTAAGAATCAGGAGCCAAGGAATAATTTCAGCATATACTATTCTAAATATTAATTGTTGTATCAGAAAATCTAATTCCAGACCTTCAAATAATCCTAACACATGAATGTTACCTGCCATGGTATTTTACAGTAGCTTGAAGTGTATCTTTAATGAAGTATTTTCAATGAGAAACAATTTAAAATCTTTAAGCTATTATTCTGTTTGAAGTCATGCACCATGTTCCAGTTGTTTAAATATTCATTGGCAGCTTCTACATATTGATCTCTTTATTCAGTTTTTTTATTTTGATAAATCTGATTCCATTGAATTAAAGTGGAAGTGCAAGGCGTGTGTTCAAGTAAAGGCCTTATTCAGTGTAACTTTAGACACCATTTTAGAAAGACTGATACCATCCTCATCAGCAAATTAGGGAAATATGGTCTACATGAAATAACTATAAGGTGGGCACATTACTGGTTGAAAGACCATTCTCAAGTTCGCTGTCAAACTGGGAAGACTTCCCTAGTGAGGTTCTGTAGGGTTCAATCCTGGGTCCAGTTAGTCACATTTTTATTAATGACTTGCATAATGGAATGGAGAATATGTTTATAGAATTTGCAGATGACACCGCCATGGGAGGGCTTGCAAGCACTTTGGAGGACAGGATTAAAATTCAAATTTACTGTGACAAATTGGAATTGGTCTGAAATCAACAAGATTAAATTCAGTAAAGACAAGTGCAAAGTACTACACTTAAGGAAAAATCAAATGCACAACTACATAATGGGGAATAACTGAAAAGGTGGTAGTACTGATGAAAAGGATATGGGAGTAATAGTAGATCAAATTAAATGTGTTAACAATGTAATGCAGTTGTGAAAAAGGTTAATATTCTGGGGTGTATTAGTGAGACCACTGTATATAAGATGGGAGGTAATTGTCCAGCTCTGTTTGGCACTGGCGAGGCCTCAGCTGGAGTACTGTGTCCAATTCTGAGCACCACAGTTTAGGAAAGATGTGAACAAATTGGAGAGCGTCCAAAGGAGAGCAACAAAAATGATACAAGATTTAGGAAAACTGACCTATAAGGAGAGGTTTTTAAAAAAAAAAAAAAAAAAAAAAAAAGTTTGGGTATGTTTAGTCTTGAGAAAAGAAGACGGGGGGCAGAAGGCGTGGGGGAGAGAATGGGAACCTGATATGTCTTCAAAAATGTTAAGGGCTGTTATAAAGAGGATGGCGATCAGTTGTTCTCCATAGCCACTGAAGGAAGGCCAAGAAGTAATGGGCTTAATCTTCAGCAAGGTAGATTTAGGTTAGATATCAGGAAAAGCTTCTAAGTCATGTCTATACTGCAATGTAAGCCCAGGATTAGTGGGACTTAAGTCAGCTGACCTATGTAAGGGAGCCCTGGGCTTGGGTGCCTACATTGTATTTTATCCCTATGTTAAGACTCTTTTTAACCTGGGTGTGAACCTAGGGCTCTGGCATCCACGCTTCAGTGCTCAGATCTGAGTCAAAGTAACCATATCCCAGAGTCCCTAGTATCCCT
This sequence comes from Trachemys scripta elegans, assembly GCF_013100865.1. Classification (NCBI taxonomy): domain Eukaryota; kingdom Metazoa; phylum Chordata; order Testudines; family Emydidae; genus Trachemys; species Trachemys scripta. Next base: position 250,354,780 of record NC_048298.1, on the reverse strand, counting down.
CCCTCCCAGTAAACGTAGCCTCTCTAGCCCTAGGACCATGGTGCACTGGGGAAAACTTTACTGCCTGCCCTGTACATTCCCAGGAAGCAGCTCACTTTGCAAAAAGCTTGATTGGTTCACTCTCCATTGCAAACCCAGGAGGTTCGCTGACTGTGCTTACAGATCAGTGATCAGAAGAGAATGGGTTAACACTGACTGGAGCTGCTGCCATTTGCAAAGGGGGCATGGCTTCCATTGTCAATAGAGTGGATTGCAGATGGCTGGGATAGAGAGGACTAAGGCAGTTGTCCCACGGAATTGTAGGATACTTCCAGCTGACTCCTGGGATCTGAGTCAAGCAGGGCTGCATCTACACTGCAAAACAAAGGACTCAGACCCCGGGTCCAAGCTTAGCTTGAGCTCAGTGGCCAAGGACCCTGGCTCATTGCAATTGCAGTGTAGGTGCAAGGGAGGTTAGGCTTGAGCCTGGGCTGAAGCGCAGACTTACGCTGCAGTGTAGACATACCCTAAGAGTAGTTAAGCACTGGAATGGGCTTCCAAGTGAGGTTGTGGAATCCCCATTATTGGAGGTTTTTAAGAAGAGATTGGACAAACACTTGTCAGTGATGCTGTAGATATACTGGGTCCTGCCTCAGTGCAGGAGGCTGGACTTGATGACCTCTCAAGGTCCCTTCTAGTCCTGCATTTCTGTGATCTGGTAAGCCTCTTTGGATCTCTGTAATGCTTGCAAAAATGAATGAAAGAAGAAAATAGAACAAGAGAAAGGTATGTTTTTTTTCTACTGTTCTCTGTAATAGCGTTGATACCACCTATTTATCTATGCTTTTACCTTCTTTGCTCTCCAGGGTAAGAATAATCTCATCTTTAAGTTTAACAGAGTCAGTAGTGTGTGTATGGAGGGAAGAACCTGAACTTATGGGACTAGTCAAGTCTACATTGGAAAAGGCTTATGGGTATAGTTATACCAGAGTCCCACCAAAGCCTTCTAGTGTAAATGCAGTTTCTGCCAGCAGAAATGTGCTTTTTCCCAGAACTGTACTGTCAAATAAGTGGTACCTTTTTCTGATATAAAGCTCTATGCTATGGCTTTTGCTGGCATAAATGTGTTGTTTTTTTTTTTTTTTTTTTAAATCATGCTTCAATTGACATTATTACACTGGCAAAGGTTTCTAGTGTAGACTGGTCTTAGATGGGCTGTAGAGTGCTTATCATTTCCTCAGGTATAAAATGAGGAAAGATCTGTTTACAGCAATATATGAGTATACCAGCCTCAAATTTTTCCAAGTAGCTATTCATAGAATTAATGGTTTGTGCCTATTTTTTAAATTTCTGGATAAATTGTTGAGTCAAGTCTCAAAAGGAAAGACCTCCTCCTTCAGTTTGCATACTATCTTTTGATGTATTTTAAATTGTTTTACTGCTCTCTGTGCTTCAGTGAGAGGTGTGTGTTTATAAACTAAAATTATTTGGATTGTACAAAAGGCAGGAAACTAAAAACAAACTATTACACAAGCAACTGTAAATTGAACCTCTTGCACAATATGACATTTTGTGTTAATGTAAGTGGTCTTAATCTCAAGGTCTTTAAAAATATGTAGAGTATGAAATGGGACCAAGTTGTAGTTTTCACAGCAGCAGTGACTTTGAATTTCTTGACTCCTGAGCATTTAAAATCTTAAGCTAATGCAGGATTAAAGGTTAGGGTTAAATTTTTTAAAAGCACCTAAATGACTTAAGAATCATAGACTATCAGGGTTGGAAGGGACCTCAGGCGGTTATCTAGTCCAACCCCTGTTCAAGCAGGACCAATCCCCAGACAGATTTTTGCCCCAGATCCCTAAATGGCCCCCTCAAGGATTGAACTCACAACCCTGGGTTTAGCAGCCAATGCTCAAACCACTGAGCTATCCCTATATTTTCAAAAGGTACTTAGGAGCATAAGTCCCATTGACTTTCAATCAGTGACTTAGGAACTGTAGCAAGTGGGACTCACCCCTGCGGCGCCTCCCACTGGTCATCTTGGGAATTAGCTCATCCAGCCTCCAGACCACCCCCTGCAGGCCGGTGTCCCACTGCCACTGGGCCCCTGCACCCCTCCCTGGACTCCGGTGCCCCATTATCTGGGGTGCTGCCCCCTGTATTTGCCACCTTAGTGGAAGAGGGCAAAGTGGTGGTGAGAGGTGTCCTCCAGATGGCCTGGGACACTATGGACTTGGTGGCCAGGGTGGTCGCCTCGGCAGTGGTCATGAGGTGCAGTTCCTGGTTACAGTCCTCTGGGCTGTCCCAGGAGATGCAGACTACCCTTCAGGACCTCCCATTTGAGGGAGCAGGACTCTTCTCTGAGCTGACTGACACACGGCTCCATGGCCTTAAAGACCCCCATGCCAGCCTCTGGTCCTTGGGCCTGCACCCCCTCAACAGGCTAAAAAGCTATTCTGGCCGCTGCCTCCTCCGTCAAGGTTGTGGGGTGTCCCCCGGTCCGGCTCCTACAGAAAGAAGGAGAAAGACAAGGGGTTTAAGCATCGGCACCCTTTGTCTTCCTGCTCCTCTGCCCAGAGAGCAGGGCTACCAGAAACAGGCATTTTGAGGATGCACCCGAGGATGGTGCCCCAGCCACTGCCCAGGATCCACCCCCCTGCTCTCTCCTCGACCACCTTGGCCCTTCCAGTCGGCCTTGTCACAGCTGACCTTGGACCGCTGGGTGCCCAACACAATGTTTTTGGACTACACCCTGCAATTCATGGCCGACCCTCCATCCCCCCCCCCCTTCCCCATCCTTCTTCAGAGACCCTTCTCATGAGCAGGTACCAGTGCAAGCGGTTGAGAACCTCCTGTGCTTGGGGGCACTGAAGGAGGTCCCTCCAGACATGAGAGGGAAAGGGTTCTACTCCAGCTATTTCCTAATCCTGAAAGCTAAAGAGGGCCTCAGACCTATTCTAGACCTGCGACGCCTCAAAAAGTCCCTCAAGAAGTTAAAGTTCTGTATGGTCTCCCTAGCTTCCATTATCCCCTCCTGGATCCAGGAGACTGGTATGCTGCCCTCGACTTAAAGGATGCATATTTCCATATTTTCATTTGCCCGGGGCACAAGTGTTTCCTCCGTTTTTTGTTGGGCCACCGACCTGGTTTGCTCCACCTGTCGCGATCTGGGGCTGTTAATAAATGAGACAAAGTCAACCTTAGTCCTGATGCAGCACATAAAGTTCATTGGAGCGGTCCTCAACTCTACCCAGGCCAGGGTTTTCCTCCCTGAGGCCCTGTTCCGGGCCATGGTGGACCTGATCTTGTGTATACAAGCTCACCCTCTCACCACTGTTCATATGTGCCTGCGGCTGTTAGGCCAAATGGCAGCCTGTACTTACGTGGTTCTGCACGCACAGCTCCACCTCAGGCCGCTGCTGGTGTTGGTCTACATCCCCCACGGGAACAGCATGGACTGTGTAGTCAGTGTTCCGGACCGCATTCAGTCATCACTTGCATGGTGGCAAAACCCTAGAGCGGAGCTGGAGGAAGTCCTGTTTGCGGCCTCTCCCTGCCGTCTGTTACCCTTGTCTCCGATGCTTCGGCTCTGGGGTGAGGAGCCCACCTAGGCAATCTCAGCACGCAAAGTCGTTGGTCCCGCCTTCATTGTTCACTACACATCAACATCCAGGAACTCAGAGTGGTCCGCCTGGCCTGCCTCGCCTTCCTACATCACCTGAAGAGCAAGGTGGTCCAGGTCCTGATGGACAATACAGCAGCTATGTTCTATATCAACAAGCAAGGCAGAGCCAGGTTGTCTGCCATGCACCTCCCGGGGGCCAGGAAAGCCTTGGCAGATTGCCTAAGCAGGACCTTCTCGCCTTGCCATGAGTGGCCTCTCCATCTGGAGGTGGTCAGCATCATCTTCCACAAGTGGTGGACTCCCCAGGTGGACCTGTTTGCGTCCAGCCACAATAGGAAATGCCACATCTTCTGCTCCTTTTGGGGTCAGACGCTTTTCTGTTCCCATGGTCGGGGGCTCTAATGTATGCCTTTCCCCCAGTTCCATTGATCCATAGAGTCCTCATGAAGATCAAGCAGAACAGGGCTAAGGTGATCCTCATAGCACTGGCTTGGCCATGCCAGCACTGGTTCGGCATGCTGCTGGACCTCTCGGTGGCTGCTCCGTTACGGCTACCGCTCTGGCCAGATTTACTGTTGCAAAACCACGAACCTGGCAGCATTGCACCTGACAACTTGGCTGCTGCGTGGCTAAATGCAGAGCAGCAGGATTGCTTGGCGAGAATCCAGCAAGTCTTGCTGGGCAGAAGAAAGCCCTCCACTAGAGTGATCTATATGGCCAAGTGGAGGCTGTTTACATACTGGTCCTCAAATAAAGACATTTGGCCTGAGCGGGCTTCTCTGCAGTTGATCCTGGACTACCTTCTGCACCTGAAGCTCCAAGGCCTGTCCCTGTCATCCATTAAGGTACATCTGGCTGCTATTTCGGCTTTCCATCCGCCACTAGAGGACAGGTCGGTTTTTGCCGACAACATGACTGCCAGGTTCCTCAAGGGCCTCTACCCGTACATCAGGGACCCAGTCCCTCCACGGGACCTAAATCTCATGTTATCCTGGCTCATGGCACTCCCTTCAAGCCTCCGGCTTCCTGTTCTCTCCTCCTCCTTCCTTGGGAGGTCACGTTCTCGTTCGCAATAACTTCGGCCCAGTCTCTGTTATTAGGGCACCTACCTCTTGCCCTGTGTGCTTTGGTATTTGATATTAGGGCACCTACCTCTTGCCCTACAGTCTTTTACAAAAACAAGGTCCAACTGCGTCCACACCCGGCCCTCCTGCCCAAGGTGGTTTTCCAGTTTCATATGGGCCAGGACATTTATCTGCTCGTCTTTTTTCCAAAGCCACATCATAAATCGAAGGAGGAGCGTCGGCTACATACCTGGAGTAAATACCTTGTTTTTTGAGACCGGGAGTAACTTGAATATTGATGTGATTTTTGGTATAAGTGACCATCTATCACAATGTCTAGCTTGCCTTGGTGGCAAGGTAGACCAGAGAGGGTGACCAGATAGAAAGTGTGGAAAAATTGGGACACTTCCCGGAGGTATACGGGGGGTAATAGTTGTTCATACAAGTCCCTAATATCGGGATGTCTGGTCTCTGTAGACTGGAATGCCCAAGGGAACTGTCTGTGTCCTGCTCCATGGTAAGACTGTTAGTGTTTAGAAGTTCATACTTGTTACTGGGTTGGTGAAATCTAATTATACTGTAGAACATACAATCATTTGGGGGGTTTTGCTTTGCTTCTTGACAGTCTACCCTGAGGTTGCCACTTATAGCCTTGAGCCACTCCAGACAGCCTCTTCCCAAGGTACATGATGTTAAACATTCATAGTATTGTCCTTTGTGGTTTTTAGCATGCTTATGCCACATGGCTATCACAAACTTATAACAATAGTAAAATATTCCTTATATACCATTTTGTTGCAATGTGTCATATAGATACATAATCAGCCTCTATTTTGTGGTTGTGTGATTTTTAATAATAATATAATGACTATAAACCACATGTCCTGGCCTGAGATATTGTATACCAGTATTCAATCCAGCTACTTATTTCTTAAGAACAGGACTACTTCAGATTCTCCCCCCCCCCCCCCCCAACCGCTGTATAGTAGTATTAAATAATGTAGCATAGTCTTAAGTATTCTTTTGACATGTTTTTATCTCGTGGGAAATATCTACATTTTTGGTACTTCAGGCTGGGTATGACTTGCCATTTCCAGATATTTTCAGAATTCCGCTTAATCTGATTTCCTTCCAGGTTTCTTCCCGCCCTCCGCCCCCCCCCCCCCCCCCATAATTGCATTCTACTTGGCTCCAGATAAGGAGTTATATGGGTGAATGAGCATAGAACATTCCAGCTGGTGCAACAGCTTTATTTATGCGGAGTGACTGCATGAAAGAGCACACAGGAGTTTTGGAAAGAGCTTCTAATTGCATCAAAAGAGATCCATATTATTATTGAACTGAAAAGCTTCTTTGAGATTTTACCCACTTTCACTTGCGCTTTTCACATGACAAACTAAGGGTAGTGTTGGTCACCTAGTTGATAGTTAGCTTGGGCTCTGACTGGAAAAATGAGACTAGAAGCTTTGTTCTTTTTATGATCATCTATAGCACTACAGCAGTAATATAAATATCTTTTATAATTTTTGAAATGTTATGATGTGGTTATAACCCATATGATGATGCAGTTGTACCCTTATTTTAAAAAATGCTACAAGCGTTCCAAAGTAATCGTCCCAAACCACTACAACTTCCAATAGTGTTACTACAGTGTGTTTGACCATTACTGCAGAACTGTGTGTGTGTGTGTGTGTGTGTGTGTGTATTCTTGTGTACTTCACAAGAAACTCCCGTTTTTAATTTCTTGAGGCATCTTTGTTTTTTAAATTCGACGTTGTCAGCTGCAGTGCATTGTTAAACTTTCATTTTTGCACCTATTATGAGTAAAGAGGCATGAGTATTAGTACTATAAGAACATAATACATCTCAAGGAAACAAAATGTAGATATCAGTAAGTTGGAACTTGCCTTAAAACCCAGTTTTCAGATTGGCTGTTGAAACATAAAACCAAAGGGATTAAAGAAGCAGCCAGTACACATCACAATAAAATAAAAGCTTTCCTCTCCTACAACAATGTAGAAATTTTGTGAACTATACTGTAAGAACTTGCTCTATGTGAGTAGGGGAGGTGGAATGGGAGGAAGGCGTTTTAAACTTAATACAGGTACTTTGCCTATTGACGTGTATAAGCAAGAACATTACAAACGTGCACATAATTGAATAGTGTATGGTCTGTTAAGTGTAGAGTGTCTAGGCCAATATTTCAGTCAAGTTCTAATCTATATAATCAAAATAAATATTTTTATCATGTAGTCAGTCCCCTGTGCTAAAATGTGATAGTGACGCAGAATATGTGGATTAGAGCTCGTCTATGCTGTGAAGTGTCCACATTCTGTAAAGGAAAACAGAAGCTAATGAGCCCTGAACAGTCACTGGGAGAGTCACAGATTGAGCAATTAGAGCTAAACCTTCATTGTATCCAGTAGATGAGACCAACTTTCCTTCCAAGAATAATTAAAACTACTGTTTTTATACCGTGCCTTCAATTTGGCTGGGTACAGAAACTGTGTGAACTGCCTTCTTCACAGAACTGGTTAGGAACAAAAGTTTTTTTTTCTTTTCTGCTGTCTGTTGCAGGGCTTTCTCTCATTACTTTGAGGATTCTGTCACACTCCTTCCTTTGTACTTGTCTGGATCCAGGAACGTCCTATTACAGCAGACTGGGGGGAAAAAATCCATGTATTAAAGTAAGGGGGAGGGAGGAAGACAGCTCTTCTTCTCCTTGGTGGTGTGGTGAGACCTACCCTTCCTGTCTCTCCGCTTTAAGCAGTAGAAAAATCCTGTTGTCTCAGGACACACAGAAGTCTTCTCAGCCAGATAAGGGCACCAGAGGATACTGGGGGCAAACTGAATGACATCAAGCACAGCGGCATTGGGCTGCTGTCAGAGAATAAGTTGGACAGAACGGTTGAGTGGTAGTGAAGCAAAAAGATGGAGATTCCTCTGGATTTAGGGGGAGAAAGAGGGGCTGAGCCTCTCATGTTTTTAGTTTGCAGTTGCAAGCCTGCAATGTAACTGCTGCTTCTAGGACCAGAAAGTTTTTAACTTGCAAATTCAGTCATTAATTTACCCACTACCTATTGAAACTCGCATTTGTTGGAAAAAGCACCAACAAATCCAAAACTCTATTCAAAGACCTGGTTAGCTTACTTATATATTTGGAAAACATCTGGAACACACAAGACCACCCTTGTCTGATGCTTTTGTTTGTTTGGAGATGGGCAGATGTGTGTGGGGGAGTCCAAAACAAAAGGCTTTAAAAACAATAAATGGCCTGAATCAGCATCAGGTAACATTGAAAGCTCTGGGTCAAGTAAATCATACATAACGTGGCAAAAAAATGTATGCTAAGGAATATGAATAACACAGATGAGTTCTTCCGAATTCAGGGAAAGCCAACTTTTTGTGTAACTTACAGAAAGCCCAAGAAGCTTTCTGATAAGGGCAAACCTCCCATTAGTGTGTTTGAGGATGTTAGTTAATTTCCTCTACATGTACATGGCTGCTGTGCTGCTCGTGTGAAATTCACGGAAGCAAAAATGTGTCCCTGTGTATGAAAGAAGCTCCCAGTAGTAGGTTGCTCTAAAAAACATATCATGAGGGGATCAAAAAAATCTGCCACTTTAACACCATTCACACAATCACTTAACATGATTTTAGTTTTAGAAAATTTGAAATACCTTGCAAGTTGCAGACCAATATTAATACTCATGGAGTGCAAGACTTGGCAAGTGTCTCAAACACATGAAGAAACCTGTTTATTATTGCACTTGTTGATGGATCCACTGGTAGGCATGTAGCTGAGCAAGAGATAGCAAACATTAGATGGGATCCTTGTACTCTGTGCTAACATACAGTAGGAGACTTGGAATCTGGGATAGCTCGTGGTAAATTGTAAACCGCTTTAAGGCTTGCGGTAATGAAGATAACAGAGCTCAAATTAAAACTGTTTGGCCTGAATTTGGATGTAGTGGTGAATATAGGCTAATAAGTATACAAGCGAAGTATAGGCAAGATACTTTGTGCTTGTTCTGGACCACAAAATAGACTGTTGCCATATTGAATAGCTTGAATGTATTTTGAAAGACACATTTGACTTTGAGATGACTGTGATCTATTTTGGCACTGTGCACTTTGTGCACTGGATTGCTAATCAAGGCAGAGCATTGAAGATAATGATAAAAAGTTATCATTTGAGAGTCATCCATTTGAAACAATGCAAAAATTGAGTCAAGGTATAAGGTAACACAAGTGTATTCTGAAGGAGATCGAGGCAGGGTGATTGGGTGAATTCTTTCACCATGGCTGACCTCTGTTTCTCCTTCAAGGAAAGGATCTCTGGTTGTTTTGAAACTTTGTAAAAGCTAGAATGTGCAGTTCTGGAAACTGTAGCAGTATGACACTACCTTGGTCTTTATGTCTGAAAAATTATCTTTCAGGGTGACAAATTTGAAGAGGTAAATGTTTCTGGGTCTTTAGAGACAAAGCTATAGAAAAACTAGGTTTATGTGCTTGAAGCTGTTGCTATTAAGGGCTTATTATTCCATAATCTATATGATTTAGAATGTGATCTGTCAGAATATAGTGGCATTTGATTTTATATTAAAGCAGGGAAATAAAGGATAAGACCAAGTGAAAATCAGACCTACTAAAAACAACTTAAAATGACACCCCAGCTCAATAATCCAAAACAGAATAAACGGAACACTTAGAAATGCGGTTGGACAATAGAAACATCAACAATATTTCATTGAGAGAATGAGAAGAGAGTCTGCAAATTAGGATAACCATGTTTTCTTGTCAGACAACCAAATTTGAAACCTTGGGTGACAAAGGATCACGCCCACCCCCTTCAAAATATTTCTCGATTAAAAGAGTCCTCTTACCTTTCAGTTTCTAAAAGTTTTGGTAAATCTTATGCTTTTCCCACACTCCTCTTTTAAAAATGTGGTCATGCACTTCATTGCTTTCCACAGTCCTGTCCAACAACCTAATGAAAATCTGCTGGATTTCTGTCAGTGTTGAAATGCAAATTTTTTGTTTGGGAACCTTTTTGTAGTTATGAGCACACATGAGGAGTATTTTTGAATAACAAATAATGTGGTGCATGTACATTTATTAGTGAGCTAGATGTTGATGGTTTGAGGTAGCTCTTTAATATTTTTCTGTTTGCCTTTGTTATAATAAAATAAGGAAACTGACCCTATTTGATAGGAGCGTCTGAAAATTCTCAAAATTTCTTGATAAGGAGCAGTGAAAGCCAAGCAGAATCGTGGTACTATTTAAAAACAAACAAACAAACTTTAAAACAAAACAGCGGGTCCCTCTAGAGTTCCCTTCACAACCCCTTCCTTCCGAATGTATTTATGTTTTATTTAAAAAAATGTAAATCCCTCGTCTGGGTATTTTAGCCTGGATTGTCCTACCTGATGAGTGGTGATGAGTGGTCCAACTCAAGAGATGAACTTTGATTACTTGTATTTTCTCTAGTCTTCACTTCCCAGACAACATAGCTGATTTAGTCACTTCACTTGGCATGGTTTGAACATTTGCCACTCACCACATTGACTTCTAACCATATGCATTATGTTTGAATTACTTCATAGGCTCTTTCATCGCTGCTATGCCTATAATCTCCAATTACACATAAATCTACTATTGTACTTTGTTCTTGAGCAAACATTTTGTGTGTGTGTTTTTGGTTTGTTAAAATAAATCAGCCCAATACTTTTTAGAAATTTCACTTTCTAATCACAAATAGTTTTAATATCACTTGAGTATGAATGCAAACCATTAACCAACAAATAATGTACATTTTCTGAATGTAAATGTATCTTTATTTCAAATGGATAATCTGATTTCTTACTGTTGCAGAAATTTTTCATTCTTCTTGTTACTCCTAGTTATACCTTTTTTGCTACTCTAAACAGTTCACCATCTTCTTTGTTGTTTACACCTTTAAATATTTGCAGACTTGTTGTTCCCACCTCCTCTCCATTGGTATTCAGCCTAGCTATGCATATCCACTTATTTTTTCGTGATAAGTAAATTCCCTCAAGACCTCCCTAATTATTTTAAGTTATCTTCTCTGAATTCCTTCTAGTTGTCTATTTCCTCTCTCTCCTCCTCCCTCCCCCAATATTAAGGTGCCTAGAACCAGTGATGAATAGTTTATAAGGGCATTCTCATCACAGGTATGTATGAAAATATTTTTACTCCCTTCTCCATGAAGGATATTCAGCCAAAAATCTCATTACTTTGCAAGCTGATATCCACTGTCATCCTTTAGGTCTCTTCTGAAATTGCTTGCTTCCAAAAATTTTACTAGGCATTGAAGTTAGATATACTTGCTGATAATTGCTTGAATCACTTCCCCCTCACAAACACTCTTGCTCTTCCTTTTTGAAGATCTGTATCATACCTAGTCTTCTCCAATAAGAAGTAGGGAGGCAGGGGACTGACTTTCTTTTTAAATAAAAGTCAGCAATTCACTAAGTTGAACAGCATTCATTTGGAACATTATACTGAATACATTCACGTTTTCCAAATGTTTCCATAGCTGTTTTTTAATAGTAGCACTTAAAAAATCTTTATTAAATCCTAATTGTCCATACCCCTTTCTATTTAAAAAAAAAAAAGGTCAATTTGAATTGGAACTAACTTAGTTCCACTCACTTGTTAATAGGTCTGTTGTCTTATATTTTCCCTGTGATATTTTGTCAAATCCTTTGACCTTTTGGACTCCTATCTCATTCTTATGATATTTTTTCTTTTCACCTTTCTGTGTGTATCTTTTCTTTGCAAATTTAAACTGGTTTTGGATCTGTCTAAACCACTATAAAATTCACATGATTAAGCACGGTTTTTAACATCTTTTTGTTCTTAATGTGTGGATGGAAACAAACCTAGGCCCCAGTCCCACAAGCACTTAATCATGCGCTTAATTTAAAGTTAAGCAGGTGGGGAGGTGTGCTAAGGAATAAGGTGATGGTTTGTAACGGATAAAATGCAGGTTTACTAATTTACCTAACTGCACCAGTCACTACTGTTATCTTGTCCCCTCCTTTCCCTCAATTTGTTTAGTATTTACCTTTCTTACTATCCAAATTAAAGACTGTGAGCTCCCTGAGGCAGGGACTGTTTTTGTTGTGTTTGTACAGCACCTCACATAATGGGGCCCTAATCCCAATTAGTAGTACCCAAGGACCCTGAGGTAGAAATAATAAATATTTAATGCTTTAACTCTAGGCTTCAGCAATGGTTAAATAATCAGGCAGAAACACTTAGTTTCATAGTGTGGAGAGTCCATTTGTTTTTCCTCTTGTCTTTTATAGGATAATATCTCTCTAATCTAGAAATGTATATTGTACTTACTGCTGTGGTAAGTACCTGTTGCTGAGCAGATTCTCCTGGAGCTATGTTGGCTGCTGATTTTTACTTTTATTTTCTCCCTGGAATAATTGTTTTTTCCGTAAGAACTGTAGTCCTGTTATCTTCATTATTGTGTGTGTAAAGGATTTAAAATCTACCCTGGTGATGATGGAAGCATCACTTGGGTAGCTTGTACCTTCTATATTTTGCTGTAATGTTGCATTTCCTGTCTCATGGAGCCACTTTCAGATCCTCTGTTTTGCAGAACACTCCTGATTCGTAAATAATTTCTAAATGATTTCGCTTGTGTTAACATTTGGCTTGCACTTGGTTAAATTATATATTAACATAATCTCCGTACTGACGCTTAGCACAGTCTGTCCCTTTTCTGTTCTGTTGCACAAGTTCTTAACTTGTACAGTGAAAGACACAACTCTATATTCCCATAGGAGACATCTTTAGGTGTGCTGTCTGAAGGTTTTTTACTTAAATGCTTATATGCCCCTCGGTTGTTCCTGTTCAGTTGTAAGCGTGGAATTGTGTTCTCCCATAACCCGCTCTTGTGCTCTCCTCCCACCCAGCTTACTCGCTACTTTTGCAAGTTGGCAGTGCAGTGTTTAATAGTGGCATTTTGAAGTTGGATCCCCAGGCCACCTTGTGCATATGAAAATATCAGTGTGGACAGATTATTTGGGAAGAGGAAAAACTCCTCTTCCCTACAAAATAAGCGTTTTTAAGTACTTGGAAAAGTGATGTGGAATAAATGGTGTACTCTGCATAAGGCAGAACTGTTTTCGTGCCACTCATCTGTCCTTACAGAGGTGTTGGTATTTTATTTCAGTATTCCAATTTCTTTTCAATATTTTGTGGCACTGGTAATATGTTGTGCTAATATATAATTTGTAGTTCTTTTCTGATATATTTTCCATAAGTTCCCCAGCATTTTGACCCCAAGTAAAAATCTGGAGAATGATTGGCTCTATTGCTGCTGCATGTTTGTTCAGCTGTAAAGTTACATTTCCATTCTTCCTGTTTGTGACATGCTTGTTAATGGTCATTGATCAGCATGTAAAAGGCACGAGGAATGGAAATGCAATTACCAAGCTAGACAAATAGACAGTAGCAGCAGGCTCCATCAGAAACCCAGTTAGATGTCACAAAGACAAAGGAAAAGAGTGAAATAAAATTCTAGAATGATGTGTGAGGTTTGCCAGATAAAATGGATGACTCTTGAATAAGAAAATTCAAAGTCATGCAAGTTAATGAAAAATCATGCTGTCCCAGATCATTGCAGCTCTTGTCCTTGTAGAACAGGACAGTTTGTATGCTAGAAGTGTGCTGTTATAAAGTAGTGCAGAAAAATGGAAACTCAGCAAGTCTCTTTTAACATCTAGTTCACTGGGGTTGAACTGCCTTAAATGCAAACAAGAAATTGTAATTTCTGTGGGGAGTTATGTGACAAGAAGGTACTGGCCAAGGTGTGTCTTTAAAGTGATGAGGCAAGGTCCTCTCCTTGGTCTTCACTCCTATTCCTGGGATCCTGTGAACGATCAAAACTGTCACTTGCTTGGCTATGCCATGGTGATTATGTTTTTTCAGATCCAACCCTACTGTTCTAATGCTACAGCAACCTGATTCCCACAATTCTTGACCACCTTATCCTGGGACAACACCAACATCAAAATCTTAGAGCTGCTGTTGGTGTCGACAGTCTGGCTCATAAGAACATAAAAACAGCTATAAGTGTTGAAACTTTGCTTTCTCTCTCTCTCTCTCTCTCTCTCTCTCATATATATCCTGCTTCCAGAGTGGGCCTCTAGAAGAGGGTGAAAGTTGTACCTTGTGCAGTGCTATAATATGAGGGATAAGGGATACATTCCTAAAAGTCTTCTTGACCGCTGCAGGTGATTAGCTTATGTCCTAAAGCATGAGGTTTGAGTATTTTTGTTCCCCTTTGTATCACTGATTTTAGCTTGTAGAGCATTACATCAAATGTTAATTGTTTTGCAATTCTCCAGTGTAAATTTATGTACTCTAATGCCTTTGATCAGCTATCTTTCGTACTGAGTTTTCTGTTTTCTTTATCCTTCTTCCTCTATCAGACTGAAGAAACGTGTTTTTTGAAACATGGGTGAAACGGAGCAGAGACCAACAGCCGGATCCCGGTTAGGAGCTCAGGAAAATGCTGGGATCAGTACATTGGAACATGGACAGAAACTGCCTATGACACCTCCAGGAAAACTTATCTCCATCAAAATCCAGATGCTGGATGATACCCAGGAAGTTTTTGATGTTCCGGTAAGAGTTTGAAAATGAAATGATCAGTCAGTGATTTTTTTAAAAGTATTTTGTGAATTGAGTCTCCAAATACTGACTTTGTAGTTCATTGATGGCTAATTGATTTGAATTGTTTAATTGAAACAATTGCTCCTGTACCACCATTATTTGTATAGCTGTACTGTACTGTACAGCAGAGTAGCATTAAACAATTTAACAGATGGCTATCATTGCTCTCATAGTTATTTCTGTTTGAATAGCTTCAAAAACAGTTCAAAGCAGTAATATTTTCAAATGTTGTGACAGTGGTTTCTTCCCCATTGCTTCTGGTATTTTCATAAGTGCTGGGTATCTTGCTCTTTGTTCACCTAAACTATAGAGCTGTAGTGATGTTTTATTTCCTAAATTCTAGCAGTGGTGACTGCTACACGTATCAGATTTTTCATGAATTAAATTGCTACTAAAAATAACAAAATGTAAAAAAAAAAAATCTTTTATTGTATTCATATGCAAGGGAAAGGCCCAGAGAAATCCTAACTTAAGTTTCCTTTCCATGCATTAATTTTTGTAATTTATCTAAGTTGTATTTGATAAATGAGGAAATATGACGTGTGTGTGTGAGAGAGAGAGGTGTTCCTAGTTTTGTTTTGAAGACCAACTATCCTTTCTTTACATGTGACTCAGAATGACAAAAAAAATTTAACATAACTCTGTGATCAGTGATATTTAACAAGCCATTGAAGATTTGTGTGCTCAAAGCATTTAATAGTGAAATATCTTAAATATTATTTTTATGGTTAACGAAGCATACCAGAATGTATGTATTTTTTCAGAGGTACCATGGTTCAGTGAGTATGATGCAGGAGACTTGGGTTCTGTTCTCATCTGTCACTGAGATGCTATGTGGCCTTGGGCAACTTCGCTAACCTCTCTGGCTCAATTTCCTATGTATAAAATGGTAATTTTTTAATTTCATGAAACATACTGAGATTTCTCTATGAAAAGTGCTATGATATGGTTAATAAAATAGTTGTTCCTGATTTAGAGATGAGGGAAATTTGACTAGGAAAGTTGCATGACTCACACAAAGAGAGAGAGAGAGAGAGAGAGACTGTTGAAAACCACCTACCTTTTAGCTTTTGGTGTTTCTGTTGTTCTATTTTAGCTGGTTGCTAAATTAGTTTTTTGAAGTATTTTAGTTTCAGTACTTCCTAATTTTGAAAAGCTGTCTGACATTAGTATTTATGAACTGATCTGCTAAATAAAATAAACTACTAATCTTAGGAAATATGGTGTCTCTAACTCATTATATTGATTATATTCCCTATGTACATTTTAGAATGTTTATACAATATCTGACAAGTGCAATATAGTTAATATTTTTCAAGTCCCCATCCCAATCCAAAAGAGAGAGAGAGAGAGTTTGAAATCCTAGGAGCTAGTTAAAGGTATGCTTTTCCCCATTAAGTGTAGTGCAAGCTTCCCCATCATTCTAGAAATGCACTCTTCTTCTGACTGATAGCATCTCTGATGTGCAGAACAAAGACATGGATTGTGAGAAATCATACCCCATATTTGTGTTGCACATAACATTCACTAAGAATTATCCTGAGATCAAACTCCTCTCAGAGGACGTTTCAGAGTTGAGCGTGGGTAACAGCCTAATGCAATAAGCTGTTACAACTCTAGCTTTCCCTCCAGCAATTTTAGAAAACAATATTTTTCCAACTGCTGTATTGCAATATAGGCAGTTAGGAAGCATGACCAGTCTGTGCTCTTTACCCTTCACTGACATTTGGAAGAGCTAGGTCCATGCAACTTTCTATGCTGCAGACTGCTTCAAAACAGATGTATTTTAAGGCTTTGATCTTGCAACTGCATCCACTCAGGCAGACCCCTGCACTTGCATGGAGACTTATTGGCATGCCCACACAGGGCAGCTAGTGGGATTTGAGATTTTGCAGGCCCTTTATTTGTAAGGTCTTTCGGGGAGGTAGCAAAGGTGGTGGAATTTTTTTTGTGTTTTTTTTGTTTTGTTTTTGCCTTTAAAAGAATTATATACAATTATAGTGCTGTATAATCAACCACAACTCCTCTTTAAACAGTGTTTTCATTTTCCTCCCGTGCTTCAAGAACGCGTTAATTTTTCAGTCCCATCCACATACATGCCAAATCCTTTTTATTATTTCAGATGGATTTTAGACTCCTCTCTACATAATTAATAACACTTACAGTACATTTTAACTTAAACAACATTCATTATATGTTTCCCTTCATGATGATAAATATCTTAATATAGGGTTACCATATCTAACAAATAAAAAAAGAGGACCCTCCACCGGCCATGGCCCCGCCCATTTCCCCACCCCCAGCCCAACCCCAACTTCGCCCCTTCCCCGCCCTAACTCTGCCCCCTCCTCCCTTCCACCCCCCCCCCCCCGAAAAGGGCTGCCCCAGCGATACCGGCTTCACAGTTTGCCGGGCAGCCCCCAGACCCTGCGCCCCCGGCCGGCGCTTCCCCAGCGCAGCTGGAGCCCGGGACGGGAAGCGCCCAGCCGGGGGCGCAGGGTCTGGAGGCTGCCCGGCAAACCGTGAAGCCGGTAGCGCTTGGGCTTCGGGCAGCCCCCTTGCCTCCGGACCCTGCGCCCCCAGCCAGGCACTTCCCCTCCCGGGCTCCGGCGGCCCAGGGTCCGGAGGCATGGGGGCTGCTCGAAGCCGGTAGCGCTCCGCTCTTAAACAGAGCCGAAGAGTCAGGGGAGGAGCAGAGCTGCCATGGGAAGGGAAGTGCCTTGGCGGCATTTTCCCGGACATGTTCGGCTTTTTGGCAGTTCCCCCCAGACGGGGGTTTGAGTGCCGAAAAGCCGGACATGTCCGGGAAAAAGAGGACGTATGGTAACCCTACTTAATACCTCTAGTTTGGGAGGTTTGCTCCTGCTGGGAAACCCATTTTCCCATTAAAGTTAAAAAGCTTCCCCATTGAACCAAAATGATGCAATATGCATTTAAAAGGAAAGTAACTAACAGCATTTTAATAAACTACTTTTTATAAGCATGGAAGCGCAGAAAAAGAACGTAGTACATATACACACTGCTTGAAATCCACCGCACTTGCTCTTTAGTGTCAAGTGGGAGGAGCCCACTTGTGAGTGAGAAAGGCCTAAGCCACTAACTTCTACAAAACTTAAGCTTTAATTTTAAAGAGAATTAGGGTGTAGCCCATGTGGTTGTGAGCATATCCTTCTAAAGTGAACCAAGCATAAATTGATGCAATATTGAATTCCGGAGTCAAAAGATGATGGTTCCAGCAGTGGTGGTGGTCATAGCATTCCCAAGCAACAATAGCAGCAGCAGACTGACAAGATTTTGGTCAGTTTCAGTGCTGCTATTCAGAATCATATGGGAAGTTGTGAAACTTTCAAGAGTCATGTCCATTTGATGCTGCTGCTGTGGAAAGCTGAGGAGTAAAAGAGCAGAACTTGGAGTTATTCATTGGGAGGCTGTGAAAGGAGTAGAATAACTGAGATCTTTTTCCTCTTTTGCAAGGAGGATCTGTGTTCAGGATTCACCCCAATGTCCTCCTTCACCTCAGGGCTGAAAAAGTTCCCAATGCACATGTCTCTCCTGAGAAAGACCTCAAGCAAAACAGGGAAACATAAGACATTACTGATATTTTTTACCCTAAAAAAAAACAAACGAACATGCAGAACTCCTACCTCCCCCAACACACACATACACCCCTTCAACTTCTCTGACTTACTCTATATACCATAAAACAGCAAAAATGCAACCTTTCTGCCCTCTCCCACACCTCTCTTCAAGCAAATGCTTAAGAAATAAAATAGTTTAAAGGAAAAACATTAGACTTACTTGTTCTTTTAAGGTAAAGGTCAATTTTTGGTCCCTGTGACAGCAGCTGTAGAATCTATACCAGGGTCGGCAACCTTCGGCACGCAGCTGGGTAATCTGCTAGCGGGCCACGAGGCATTTTGTTTACATTGACTGTCCACAGGCACGGCCCCCCCACAGCTCCCACTGGCCACAATTCGTCGTTCCCGGCCAATGAGAGCTGTGGGAAGCAGCACGGGGTGCAGGGACGTGCTGGCCACCGCTTCCCGGAGCTCCTATTGGCTGGGAACGGCGAACCGTGGCCACTGGGAGCTGTGGGGGGCCGTGTCTGCGGATGGTCAATAAAACAAAATATCTTGCAACCCACCAACGGATTACCCTAATGGGCTGCATGCCGAAGGTTGCCAACCCCTGATCTATGCTATTCCTAGCTCTGGTTTAAACTGTTGGTTTCTGACAGGTATAAATATTTTGTTTTTGTTTTTTAAATGAAAACCCAGGAGGAAAAAGTGCAAATAGTTTACATAGTGGATAGGGATGGGGGAAGCAGTAGACATGATATATCTGGACATTAGTAAGACTTTTGACATAGTTGCATGTGACATTCTCATAAACAAACTAAGGAAATGTGGTCTAGATGAAATAATTATCAGGTGGGTGCCCAAGTGGCTGAAAAACTGTACTCAGAGTAGTTATTAATAGTTTGCTGTCTAACTGGGAGGATGTATATAATGGGGTCCCACAGGGATCTGTCCCTGGTCCAGTACTAGTCAACATTTTTCATTAATGACTTAGATAATGGAATAGAGAATATGCTTATAACATTTGTAGATGACAGCAAGCTGGGAGGGTTTGTGCTTTGGAAGACAGAATGATAAATCAAAATTACCTTGACAAACTGGAGAATTATTCTGATATCAAAAAGATGAAATTCAGTAAAGACCAGTGCAAAGTACTTCACTTAAGAAGGAAAAATTAAATGCATAACTACAAAAATGGGGAATAACTGCCTAGCAGTAGTACTGCAGAAGAAGATTGGGAATTATAGTGGATGACAAATTAAATATAAGACGACAACATGATGCAGTTGCGAAAATGGCTAATACCATTCTGGGGGGTATTAACAGGCATGTCATATGTAGGACCGGTGAGGTAGTTGTCCCATTCTGCTTGGCATTGATGAGGCCTCAGCTGGAGTACTGTGTCCAGTTTTGGATATCACACTTTAAGAAAGATACGGACAAACTGAAGAGTCCAGGGGAGAGCAACAAAAATGATATTTTTTTTTATTTTTAAAGAAAACCTGACCTATGAAGAGGAAATGTTGTTGTTTAAAACCAAACAAACAAACAAAAAAAACCGGGGCATATTTAGTCTTGAGAAAAAAGGACTGAGGGAGGATCTGATAAGCCTTCATATACATTAAGGGCTGCTGTTAAAGAGGATAGGGATCAATTGTTCTCCATGTCCATTGAAGGTAGAAGAAGAGGTTTATCTGTAGCAAGGGAGATTTAGGTTAGACATATCCTTTCTAACTTTAAGGATAGTTATTCTTAATTACTGGTGTAAGTTTCTAATGGAGGTTGTAGAATCTCCATCATTCGAGGTATTTAAAAACACCTGCCAGGGATAGTATAAGTATACTTGGTCCTGCACGGGGGGATGGACTAGGTCCCTTGCAGCCATATGCTTCTACGATTCTATATACAGTAGAACCTTATTGTTATGAACACCAGAGTTATGAACTGACCGGTCAACCACACCCCTCATTTGGAGCTGGAAGTATGCAGTCAGGCACCATTAGAGACAAAAAAAAAAAAAAAAAGAGCAAATACAGTACAGTATTGTATTACATATGAACTACTAAAAAATAAAGGGAAAGTTTAAAAAAAAAATTGACAAACTGTTAGGAAGGAAAGAATCTGGTGCTTGTTTCATTTAAATTAAGATGGTTAAAATCAGCATTTTTCTTCTGCATAGTAAAGTTTCAAAGTTGTATTAAGTCAATGGTGAGTTATAAACTTCTGAAAGAACAGCCATAATGTTTTGTTCAGAGTTATGAACATTTCAGATTTACAAACAACCTCCATTCTTGAAGTGTTCGTAACTCTGAGGTTCTGCTGTAGATGCAAATTGCATTTTTGGCAAAAGCAAACAAATGTATGAAATGGGTTAATATGAGATTTAAAAAAAAAAAAGGCTGTTTACACTTCTGAAAAAAATCTAAGTTTTGCAAATAAAATATCGTAAAGGAGATGTGCAGAAAAATACCTTGCAGTCTACTGGCTGTTAACAGTCAATATTCCATTCCAGAGAGTTTGAGGGAGTGCTATTTGCTTTCTAAAAATCTCAGTAAAACTTGAACAGATAAGGGTGGATCATTAACATGAAGCCAGCTTGAGTTACTACTGCAGTTAGCTGGCATGGTGGTATGCTTGCAAATGCATTTCTGGAAAAAATAGGCACTATTTCTTTCAAAACAATGTATTAAAATGTTACTGAGACCATCTGCAACAAGTTTTAAAAGAATTTTGATAGCTTTCTTGTATATTAGGTTGAATTACATCAAATACCTAGATTAAAAACATTGGCAACTGACTTTTTCAGAATAATTTCTGTTTGTTTTTATTTGAGGAAAACACAAATTAACAGATTAAAGACATTCTCCTCCACACTTTGAACTTGTTTATGATACGAAGCATCTGGGAATCTGGTGGGCATTTGTTATAGTTCAGTTTGCTGATGCTATATTTCTGTACCTTCTTTTTTTTTTTTTTTTAAAGTTGGCACAGAAGTGCTAATTTCAGGGAGAGTTGAGGGTGCTCATCACCTCTGAAAATCAGGCCACGAGTTTTCAGTTAATGATTCTCTCCATTTGTTCGCTGCTAGCAGCTGTTAGTCACGAGTTTGCTCTGCGGACAGATTGTGTGTGAGCATTACAATAGAAATTGGTTTTCTTTTGCTACATTGCTTTTGTGTTTTCCTCCTGGGTTAGTATAATTTCCAATTTGTGTATATTTGATTGAGCAAAATATCACATTTTTGCAACAATTAGGTATTGCCACCACCAGCTGATCCCAGACCTTTGTTTCTCCAATCTGTTTCAAATATTTGTCTGATTTAGGATTAAATGGTGGACTGCTGAATTTATTTGTTTGTTCTTTTGTGGGAAACACAGTTTAGGAGACTGAGAGAGATGGCTATTAGCCAGGGGACAGCTGAGATCTACTGGACTGAGCATGGACCTGAGAAACAGGAGATTTGTGTTCTGTTCCCTTCTCTGCCTCTGGCCTACCGTATTGTTGGGCAGATTATGTATCTCCTTGATAGTTTAGTTATCCCTTCTGTAAAATGGGGATAATAATTTCCCACCTTTTATAAAATACTTAAGGTTTGTGGATGAAAAGCACTGAATAATGACAAAATATTGTTAGTCCTCCTCTACTGTAAGTGGAGGCATTTTTATACCTTTTATGCTCCCTCCACCTGTGCTATACTTAGTCATTGCTATCAGTTGCTCACTGTCATGGATTCACTGGATCTGGTCTATGCCCCAGCCTAAAACCAGTTCCCTAAGAGTGACCCCCTTAGTGTGCCAAGCCCCAAGGATCCACACACTTCCTCAAGGGCAGGCGCATGACCTCCAAGACTCTGAAACTGGGCCTTTGGGCACCAGCGATCCCTGTCTCCCTCCATGGCTCCCGGCAGCGAATTCAGCCAAACCAAACTCCTGCGGGAGACTTGTCCTGTACTCCTCCAGGACGCAATATCTCAGTGAGAATCTGAAGTGACACTAGGCAGCCTTTTCAAACAGGGTAACAATTTATTGCCACCTGAGAACATCATTAGGTAAGCAGAGAGAGGCAAAGGTTGAGATCGAGTTCAGATTGAGGCATGCTTCCTTAGAAGCCATCTTGGCCTCCTCTCTCTGTGCCCCTGGTTCCAGGTGTTTGTGTGCTATGTCTCTGAGAGCTCACTCTTAACACAGACACTTGACACCAGTCCACTTTGTGCTCCTGCTTGGGTTTTTGGTCTTCTTCCCTGGAGAGAGGTTGGGGAAAGCCTCCTTCCTCTTGACTGTCAGTCGCTATGTGTCAATGTCTGGGGTTTCCATTGTCTCTTTGAATCCTCCATGCACATATATAGACTTCAATAACTCTGTTTCCAAACAGGCTGCTCATCTCTTCCCTTTATACTCAGTGCATAGCTATGCAAAGCCCAGAGGGAAACTGAGGTGTATGCAGGCATCATATAAATGTTACCCAAATTCCCGCATTCGTCACACTTACTTTCTTGTATACCATCTTAATAAAAGAGGGGAGAATATAGGAAAAATTACTAGAGTAATTGTATGTGTTTGTTTTCTTAGTTTTGCTTTTATCCAAAGTTCAGCTACTTTTGAACAAAACCATTTTTTATCATCAAAATGCTGCAGATTTTAAGGATTAGCAAGCAGAATCGACTGAAGCACCCCCTGAAGATTTTATATTAAAAAAAAGTCATGTTCCTGCTGAGCTTCTGTTGCTCATATTTACAATGAGCTTAAATTGTTCAATACCAGCCATCATTTTATTAGAACTGCTATAAGCAGAGGGAATGCAGTTTTCTTTACATAATGCAGAAAATATCAATAAAATATCCATTCTTATTTTATTAGACCACTTCAATTCAGTGAATTGAGCCAGGTTTAATAGTGACTGACAAGGTTCCATGACACTGATCATACCATAGTCCATAAATTACTGATGCCGATTTGTTTGGAATGGTGATAGTGAAACAGCATAGAAGGTCAGAGTTTCTTTTTTTGTTAATACCAAGGGAGAGATCAGATTATTTTAAAGGAAGCAATGATCCTTCTTCAGTTTGTGTGTAGCTCTTTTTAATTAAATCAGCTTTTATATAGGTTTATGGCAGAATGTGGAAATAAGTAACTACCTTTTTTTTGTTGCTCTTTTGGGAAACTAAAAATGTATGAATTTGTTAGATTATTTATATGAAACGCTGTGGCGTTGCTTAACAGAGGAGGCTTTATCAAAGATGGACCAGAGCTTCTGTTAGTACGTCTGGGAAGGTCTCTTAAGACAGGTGGTATCCTAGCGAGGATGGTCTCTTGTACAGATTTGACTGGTATAATGGTAAACCTCCCTTCCGATTCTAGTCTACAGTTTTCTTAGAAGAAAGGCTTCCTCATGTTTGGGTGTGTCCTCTGGGAATACCAAGCTCCCACTCTTTTTTTTTCCCCAGAAGTGGTGTTTTCTCTCTGGTGTAAATCATGTCTAATGCCTTTCAAAAGACCTCCTCTCCCTTCTGTTTGAGACTGTGCAAGAGAGATTTGATTGGGGTCTTGCTGTTCTTTGGCTCCCTGGTTTCCTACAGCTTGTATACCCTTACATGTATACTGATATACCTTTTATCAGTAGAAATATACTGGCAAATCCCCAAATGGAGAGAGAGATTAAACTGGCAAGAGTTCTTTTGCTGGTACAGTGTAAAACCATCCTCCCCACCCCACCCCCAAACAAAATAAACTGTACTGACAAATGGACTTGTTTGCCAGTTTAACTGTGTTTACACTAGGGATTTTGCCGGCATAGCTGTGTTAGTCAGGGATTGGGGGAGGGGGTGGGAATCACACCCCAACTGACATGCTATGCCAGCAAAACTTTTAAGTGTAGACCAGGCCTTAGTTGACTAGGTTCTGTGGAGCAGGTCCTTAGTGCTTTTAGGTGAGGATAGAAACCAAGTCTCTGTGGATAGCAGCCAGCCACACCATGTGGTGTGGTTTTTTTTTTTTTTTTTTTTTTTTTGTTTTTAAACTGGAAAGAAAAATATATTCCAGCACTCCACTTCTCTTCTGTGCAGAGTAGAGACATTGAGTTAATAATTCAAGGTCCATGGTAAAACTTTTCCATACTGAGACTGCTATCATAGAATCGTGTTCATTAAATAGCTTGCTTTAACCTGGTCTGTTAGAGGAAAATACCACATTTCAAGTCTCCCTCGCTCTCCTTTGGCAAAGAGAACCAACTCTTCACATTGCCAGCACTCCTAGGATTTGCACTGCCTCTGCTTTTATAGCTCTTGTAACAGATGTACGTGTGCCTTGTAACAAAATCACACAAGGACCTACATTACCCTCTTAAACACAGCCAATTTCGAAATGCTCTGGGGAAAGGAAATGCTTTTCTTTAACATTTATGGTTTATGGTAATTACTTTATCCTACATATTCACCTCTCTCATCAGTGTACAGTTTATAACTATTAGCGCTTTTAGGTTAATAAGAAATTTATTAGACAGGGAAGCTATGCAGAAAATATGAAACAGTTGTTTTATGCTTATTCAGTCAGCTTTAACTATTACGTGAATTGCACTTGTGTCCAGCTTAGGAAATGAACAGCAGGTCAAATGTGAGCTATTCAGCAGTCTAAGGCTTGATTCTCTTCTCATGCCTGAAATTATTTGGCCATCACTGTTAAACTATTCCCAATGAAAGTAGGGCATTTAAATATTCACAAATTGTCACAACAGCCCAGCTGGGTCTTCTGGAATTATGAAAAGAGAAACCCCCTTTTTTTTTTTATAACCCTGAAATGCAACAGTTACAATTCCCAATAGAAAATTTTCAGCAGAGGCCCAGCAAGCATTGATTTTAGTTGAAATAGAATTAGATTGTCCTTGTTGAAAGGCAGGAATTTGTAGTCATTTGTTTTATGTATTAATATGCTTTTCAAAATGAAGAAAAACCTGAGTTCCGTAACCTGAGATGGCAGGCTGTTAAATGGCTAATGATCTTTATCAGAGCATTCTCTCAAACGAAGTATAAAATGGGAATACACTTGGAAGTACCAATAGCTTTGAACCTTTTCAGATTGGAGTGCTTGTTAAAATGGTTGGCCAGAAGTGAAGACTGCAGCTTTCCATTTCCCCCATGCTTCCCCCATGCTCCATATACATGTAGCCAGATAACTACTGCAACAATATGCCTGGCTATTCAGTACCCCATGAGAATCAGTAATATTGGTAACAAAATATCTCTCAAGTAGAGAACAAAAGAACCCTTATCATAGAGCCTGCAGGTTCCAGCTGAAGTCTCCTTCATCCATTATTTTAGACTGAGTAGAAATCTGCTCACATAGACTGTGCCTTCACCAAAACAAGACAAAAATTATGCTATTCAGTTATAACTTATTTAAACTAAGTCAACTTTTCCTCTTTCGGTTCATTTATAGTGGAGTACAGTAGTGTTACTGAGAATTTCTCCTTAGCACCATCTGTCCTCAAGTGTCCATTTCCCTCTTGTTCCAGAAATAATCTAGTGTCAGTTCCTTATCTTGTTCCCGAGCCCATGTTCTCCTTTTTCAATTAGAATATCCAGACAGTCCTTTTTCATCTCTCTTTGCATGTCCAGGGTTAGGTTGTGTTGCTTTTTCTTCTATTCCTGGACTTCAGGTTTGTCAGCTGTTCCACCACTGTGGAACCTGTCCACCTGATCCTACAATGATTGGGGACATAAGTGACGCTGTACTGGCCATTACAATAACCTGTAAGAAATGATAGAAGTAATAGCTATGGCAGCAGCTCGTCCATACTTCGCACACCAAAAGTAACAGTTTTTGTTCAGTTTCAAATTCTAGTGCTTTCTTGGCATTCCCTTCTATAGCCCCTGCCCTTTCAGCTGCCATTTTTCCTGGTCAGGGCAGAGGTACCTGGCTTGGTACTGTGCATGCCACCTTTGCAACTTACTTTTCCCCATGCTCCCACTCCACAACTGCTGTGCCCCTCCCAGCCCATCGGGTTCCATTCCCTGGCACTTTTCTAGTTTTGGAATTCTCCTGAAGAACTGGCTTGGCCCCAGTCTATGCAGCCATGTTTGGCACCATACAAACAGATCTTGAGATCTTGGCAAGGTCTTCAGTATCTCCCATTCCAGCCATCAGCTGGAGTTTGCTGGCATTCTCCTCATCCCTCGCCAGAGACACTGCATTAAGCTTCTGTGCTATCCAGTAGCCTATTGGCTGCGTGGAGGAGCAAGTACAGAGTTCAGACCGTCAGGGCCTTGTCTATGCTGCAAAAACAGGAACCCTCTGTTTTGTAGTATAGTAAATGCCTCACACACAGCTGCAAACTCTACAAATGACATGGACGACTTATAGTTTCCTGAAGGTGGGAGATGCCATCTGCATTAAATGTAGTCAGTTTAAAATTGATAAAAGTAGTACAACCACAACTGTGTTGGAGGGTTCATTACAAAAACGTGTTCCCTCTTGTACCATAAAAGCAGCCTTAAAGGGACACTGTCAATGTGCAAAGTTAAATACACGTCAGATGCATGATTAAGTTGACAGCACTTGTAAGGTGCTGTCTACATTACAAATGGAACATAGTAAATGGGGTTCTTGACGTGGCTATGATTGGCATGTAGATATGTAATGGTTAATTTCTCCTGGTGTGATTTATACAAGCAGTGCCATGTAAAATACCTGTAAATGTCCCCAACCTATAAATACAGATTTTTGCAAGACTTGTGCATTGAAATTATTCTTAGTAAAGTCAAATTTTTGAATCAAATGTGATATTTCAGAGACAGTGTGTAGAAGAGAGTTTAATATGAGGACCTCAGCAAAACAATAAATAACAAAAATAGCCTAAAGAGGTTTTTCTTCAGAAAAGAAGCCCTTGAGTGATAGAAATTGCACAAATGTGACAGCTACAGTACAAATAGCAAATGTTGGGTTATGATTCAGTGCCAGCTTGCCTTTTGGTGGTTTGCTGCCAGATACAAATATACGTACAGTGTGAAATTTTATAATGGAAAAGGGGGCAGCAGCAGACGCACGTTTTTCCCATTCCTTTCACTGCTACCTTCCCTTCTAACTTGCTGATCAGTACTTCAGCCCTCTCTCTCCTGTCTTCCTTCAGGTTCCTCACCCTCTTCCTCCACCCCAGATACATTGAACTTTTCTTATTGAATTTATTTTTAATAATCTGCTTGAAGAAAAAGTGTGGGAGAGAGAGTGAGTGAGTGTGGGGGACAGGGAGGAGCGGGAGGGATGAAGAATTTATGACAAATATTGGGTAGTATTCAGTGGGCAGTTCGTCCTGCACAGGATGATGATCTGTTCTTAATGCATTTTTCACATGCACCTCCTCATTATCTGGTATGAGTCTTCTGATTTATTCCTTCCCTTCTCCAGCCCCTTTTTAAAATCTTACCAGTTTTGTCTTGTCTCTGAATGCACCCATTTTTGTGTCCTACATTCAGAACTTGTATAGCTCTTCATAATACTTCTAAAAAGTTATAGAAAGATCTTTCTGTCTTCTTATCAGCACATTTTGACAGAACAAAACAGTACCTGACGCCACTTTAAATTCAGTGGAAAATCTCCTTTTCACTTTTAACATTCATAAGACAGGTCCTCAGCTGATGTAAATTAGCATAGCTCCACTGAAGTCAGTGAAACTAAGCCAATTTACACCATCAGAGGATCTGACCAGTATGTCCACAGCTAAGTAGTTTGTTCCCATATTCACCTTCAATCCTCTGAAGTCACAATATGGATTAACAAAAGTGAAAAATAAAGGATTTAATCAGTGCTGTTTGGGAGAAATAAAAAGGATTATAACCTTTGTGTATGTGAAGGAATTATAGTATTACACTGAATCTTAAATAAGAAGAGTTCTCATAAGAAGTAAAAAAGATGCTCACTTGACCTCTTTTATTCCAGTGCTGAATTCTCACTATTGCCAAAAAATAAGTATAGGAAAATGTTTTAGGTGTTTAGATGTTCCTTAAGGACAAACCTTGGCACTGGAAAGTTGGCAAAGGAAACAGTTTCCTACCAAAGCTATTTAAGAATGTTCACTCCCACCGGAAGACTTTGGGAAGCATTAATTGTCAGGATTCATGGTAAGACCAGTTGAGGTTCTCAATTTTCCTTGACAGGTTTAGATGAAGTTCAGAGGTATCAGTTTAAGATGACCTATCACTTTCAAATCCATGACCTGCAACTCTGAGGTAAAAAGCTTTGGGTTTCTGTTCACTGGCAAGCAACTGTTTCTGCAGCCATATGTCCTCTTTATAAACAGAGGTCAGGCAGCACTGAATTTAAAAATCTGAAGTACACCTCAACCCCGATATAACGTGACCTGATATAACGCAGTAAAGCAGTGTTCCGGCGGGGCTGCGCACTCTGGTGGATCAAAGCAAGTTCGATATAACGCAGTTTCACCTATAACGCGGTAAAATATTTTTGGCTCTCCAGGACAGCGTTATATCGAGGTAGAGGTGTATTATAAATCATGGATCAGTTTCAGCATTCTGCACATAGGGTTCACTAAACCCTGATGTAGATTCACATCTTTTCCATAGGATATAAAAATATATGTATGTATGTGTGTCTGCTAAAGGCCACGGCAGCTGTTAAAACCCAAAATTTAAGTAAGAAAAAACAAACCACACAACAAACTGGTTATGTCACAATATGTTTGTCTTAGTAATTCTGAAAGCTGCAAAAAGAAATGAGTGAAAGTATTGGTGCTTGAGGAGTGCAGTCTCTGTGAAAAGTGAAAGGGATTCATGAGTGAAGCCTTTGTTTAAAATAAATAAATAAATACAACTCCATGGACTCGTGCCAGATGTGAAATAACTAGGCCTTTAAACTTTTGTACCAGGCAGACTGGACTGTGCCCATTAAAAAGGAGAGAAACAGGATTAAAAGCAATTAATCTTATTCTGTTAACATAAACAGAACACAGTCGTATTTTCTTTTTATAATCTCTTCCATGAGATAAATAATAACTTTAAACAGGTAAGTGCATTTCAGTGGAAAGGTCAACTTCTGTAGGACATTTCAGATCTGTATCCCTTGCCTTTCATTACAAAATAAATTGCATATCTCTGATTTAGCCAACCAGATCATTGTTGATGTGATGGAGGATTTCTTGGGAGATAATTCAACCATGATGCTTAGAGGAAAAAACACTTGAGCGGGTAGAAGGTAGTATGTTAAAGTTGCTACTGCTAACTCCATAGTAATGCTACTTCTATTACTGTATGACTGCTATATACATTTAGCATCATGGTATCCAAGTTGAAAGAGAGATGGGCACACTCCAAAGTGAATGACCTCTTAAGGTGAGGGAATGGGTCAGAAAGTTTGACCTTGCCTCTTAGAAAATATTTAGTAATTAAACTAATACGCAATACAATTTCTTGCAATCTGTAAAATATGATTCTAAAAAATAATTTTAAAAAGAAATAAAATGACTGACTGTAGGGGAATGTAGAACCTTTGTTAACATACCTGACCTGAAAAGTAAGGGCTTCCTTCTTTCTTGGTTGACTGTACATATTAAAATATATTATCTTTTGTTTTTCAGAGCTTTTGCTATTGGGATGGATGTGTGAGGGATGAGGAAAACAGAGTTCTTGAGTTCTTCAGTAACCTTTTGTAAAATTATACCAGGGAACTTACAGACTTAATATTTTTGTATTTTTTCCTTTTCTATTACTCTAGTTCCAAGTAATTCATTAATAGAAATGACCATTTTCCATTTCTCTAGTTCCAGGTAATTCATTAAAAGAAATACAATGAAGTAAAGTTTCATAGAACACAAAGTGAAAATATAAGTAAAAAATTATATGCTTGTGCTTCGTCAGTGTCTAGAAACCCATACTAAATGAACTAAACAAAATATGTGTTAGCGTGGTGCTACAATACCTTGAAAAGGACAAGCTGGTTCACATAAACTGCAGAATATTTTGAATTCTAGTGATAGAAATCTAAATTATAAAATGTAAACAATATTCCAATGAAGAAAAATACTGTAACAGAAGATCATTTCAATTTGGGGTTCTGGTTACTCTGGCTGCACTCATTATTTTCCATGAGATAAATAACTTTTTCATCTGCCACAGAAGTCCTGTTGACTTTTGGCAATTCACTAAGGGAAATACATGAAGAGAAGTTAGTGCAAAATACCTAGCTTGTGAATTAAAGAGCAGTAGCTATTTCACACTACCTCCCCATGTGGACTATCTTATTCTGCACTAAGTATGCCTTTGTGCACTGTAGCTTAATCTGTTTTTAACTTAACCCACACAAAGGCACTCATAGTGCAGAATAAGAGTGTTGAAACAGAGCTAGTGCAATTAGCTGTTCAACAATAGTGATTCTGGGCTTTTTCCTTGTGTAGACAAGACCTTAGAATCTCGGTGCTTCAGGTCTATAAAACTGGGATAATACCACTTCCTTGCTGCTTGGGAGTGTTGTGGGGATAAATATTCAACATGTGACGAGCTCAGATATTACATCCATATATATCTAAAATATTTTTTAGTTCTTTATAAACAGAATTGTTGTTAAAAGCATGTCACAGAATGGGACCAATTCAATTCATGGAGGTGTCATCACGCTAGTGAATAACATGCCTTCACCTACTGAACGGCTGGCAGAGCAGTAGATGAAGAAGAGCAATGGCTGCTAAATGGGAGGGCAAGACTGCTCTGGTGACAATTCGCCACCCCCCTCCTGTGTTGAATGTGGTGAGAAGGGAAAGGAAAGAAGGGTAGGGTCAGGGGAGGACAAAAGCTGCCATGAAGCGAAGGGAACGCAAATGGGGAGGAAGATTGTGTAGAGAATGGATCTAGGATTGTATAAAATCAAAAACTTGCTAGGTTTCTGAAGCCAGAACTTTCTATAGACCCTACAGAATGGGGATATTGTGACCCAAGGATCTTTTGGTGCCCACTGCCAGAGGGCATAGGGGTCCAGTTCACCAAAAAACTTAGTTTGGGAGCATAATGTAGTAAAATCTCATTCTGTGGGCAGGTTAGTGGAAAGGAAAGGCAGGTGTCAGTCCTTCAGCAAATCAAATGCTTGTGTGAGAAGACCCAGCTGCTCACCACACTGCAAATGTTTGGCCATCAGCCTGCCTTGTACAGAGGTGTGTGGTATGGATGAGGATCAGTGTGCCAATGTGTCTAGCAGTGGTGCCCTAGATGGAGACAACACTGATTAAGGCTTTGATGAATAAATGTTTTCGGTTCTGCACATCAAGGCCAACTTCCTTAGGATTACCAAAGATCAGTGTCTTTTATGTAAGCAATGCACCCCTGTATTAAAATATAATTAAAGAACTGTTGCTTTTTAAACATTTTCTTGAATATATATCTACATAATAGTTCTAAGTTTGTCGTATTTGGTACCATTGTGTTTGTGGGAGGAAGGGCTTCTGAGTGATACCCAAATAGACCTATTTCTGTCAACATTGTATTATCAAAATTTCCCCCAACTAGAGGACCGGGAGCTGGGGTACAGAGTGTCCTGCCACACTGCAGAGGATGACCATTGAAATTATGATTCTGTAGATTTTTATGAATCAGATGACACCTCTGGTACCTTTCTATCATTAACTTGCCCATGGAATTACACATGCTCCCAGACTAAACATCATGTAAGGTCTCTAATGAAAGCCTGTGTCACACTGGTCATCATAACCATTGTGAGATGTATGTATGGAGAATATGTGAGGAGTTTTTTATATATATGTGTGTGTGTGTCTATACACACACACACACACACACACACACACACACTAAAAGATTTGTTCTTTACGTCTGTAGCTTAAGACAAGTTACAAAAGGGTAATCCACATGCTCTTGGCAGGGGGCAAGAGACACTTCTCACTCTGACTGGTCATGTGCAAATTGAGATTGTATCACTCCCAATGAACCCCCATTTACAGTCTGAGCAAAATGGTAATGAATATTATGGGAGCTGGAGAGAAAAAAACAGCAGGAGTTATCCTGTTTAGGTATAAGACAATGAAATCTGAAACTATATCTGGGGTGCTGTTCAACTACCAGTTATTCCTTCAGCCCATGAGGGCAAGCTGCCAATAGGCTTGATCTAATGAGAAGGGCTCTTAACCAAATTGATGAAAAATCCTGGAGAACTTATGGTAGGCTATCTTGTAGGAGATAGGCGAATGCCTTGTTAGTTAAGTTTAGTCTCTAGAAAGTGTTGTTTTTTTATATGTAGCCATTTGTTTCCATTATTCTTACTCACTTTCACTTGAATCTGTTTGATGATAAACTTATTCTTGTTTTCACTTTATGTATATAAAAAATAAATAAATGCTGTGTGCTAAGCGAAGTGGTGATCCTGAGTTGAATCTTGCAAGGTAGGCTGCACTATTCCTTTAGGAGTAGTGTTTCTGAGAGTTCTGTGGAACAGGCGTTGGGAACTGCAGAGACGCTCCGAGGACTCGGGGGCTGATGTGTGCCTATTGCTAACCTGTACCAAAGAGAGAGAGGCCTGCGGAGGCCTGGAAGGCAGTGCCTGTGTAACGCCAACAGACCCCCGTCGTTGTCAGGCAGGATCGAACCTGGAATCTCTGGAGCTAAATGCATAAGACTCTACTACACAAGCTAAGGGCCTTAGCTAAGGCTAAAGCAGAGTCATTAATCTCTAAGTGGTCTCAGTGCCACTAGAAGGGACAGAACACCACACACAAGAGGTATATGGGTTACACTTTTGTTGCCAGAGGCTGGGGGTTTCAGGGAGCTTGACCCATTGTAGGCACACATAAGACTCACTGATAAGGGCAGGTAGTAGTGAGGTGTCTCACAACATTGGATACCCCAGGAAGTGTCCCAGATATGAAAATGCTTTACAAGCATTAGTGAATTTAAAGTATCACAACACCGCTCTGAGCCAGATGAGGAAACTGAGCCACAGAAAGGTGGTAGGTTTTTTCCCCAGGGTCATACTTGAAGTCAATGGCAGAGTTGGAAAGGGAGTCCAGATGTTCTGACTCCCATTTCCTGTATGTTAACTACAATGCCACCCTTCCTCTCCTCACTCCATTGCCTGTCCAGCATTGCTTTTGTCGTTTAGCATCACTACCATTCCAAACTATTAGGAAAACAAAAATTGTGACATTTGCAAGAGTTAACCATTGGTTCTTGATCCTGTTTACTTGTATTGTTTCTTTTGATTTAGATTGGACGGGGGCCTTGTGCAGGATTTTCAGAGGCACATAAGAGAGCTAGTTGCCCAACTTCCATGATATTATAGTGCTTAACTCCTTTCAGGCTCCTTTGGAAATCCCAGCCCTTATCTTTATATCGGTTTGTAAATGCCCAGCATTCTCTTGGCACTCTACAAATAATAAATAACCCCTTGATGGAATTACGACCCATCGTTCCCAAATGCCTCTTATTTTTATTTAATCTTTTATGAACGCATCTCCCCAGCCTCTGGGCGTGTTTTTATCAACAAAAATGTAAGGTTGCCTATGAAGGGCAACAACGACACACCATCCGTCAATCTAGTGATCTACTATCTACTCCAACAGAGGTATGACACATAGCACTCGATTGTGATCATCTGGGATCCTAGACGTTTGTTTGCCATGGAAAAATGCAGAATTTGTGTTTTTACAGATCAGAGGGGCAGCAGTGTTAGTCTGGATCTGTAAAAAGCAACAAAGAGTCCTGTGGCACCTTATAGACTAACAGACGTATTCGAGCATAAGCTTTTGTGGGTGAATAACCACTTCTCTGACGAAAGCTTATGCTCGAATACGTCTGTTAGTCTATAAGGTGCCATAGGACTTTTTGTTGCTTTTTACAGAGAATCTTAGTTTTTACATTTTGTGGAAAAAAATAAAACATACATTAAGTATTAGCTAAATTTTACTGACAGTACCTGTCACTTATTCAATGTGCGCATTGATTTTTGAATGCGCTTTAAATTTACATAGCTAAACATACTTCAATAAACTGTTTCAAGCATATAGGTTACTCAACAGTGTATAGAGACTCGTGTTTTAATGCATCTCAAATTTCACTTCACGGTCCAAACATGAGTAATTAAAGTTAGGAAAAGATGTCGAAAATTTTAAAAATCACCCCTAAAAACAGCATTGCTGTGTTTGGCAAGGACAAGTTTCATGTTGATAGTAATGTGCTGTTCTGTACTGTATGCAGCAAGGCTGTAGATTACGTTTGAAGGTAGAGAATTGTAGAAAACATGCAAAGTGCTAAACATAAACTGAATGAAAAGAAACAAAAACCAGAGGCTGAAACAGCAGGGCCATCAACAATAGTAAAGTAACAATGCACTGTGACAGGATCATTCTATTAATTTTATTTTATTGTAATGTTTGATGGCATTCAGAGGCTTCGAACTTGCTTAAAATTGTAAATATATCAGTAAAACATTGTGTCCAACTGACACCTATCTATAATATAGGCTAGGAAAACTAAAGCTCAATGTTTCATTTTAATCGCAGAAAAATGTGGATTTTTTATTGAAGAATTTATTATTATCATTGAAAACTACGATCCCAGATGATCATGAACCACCAATGGGACTTCTTCCCCTCTCTCACCCTCCTCAAACAAGTGCTCGTGTAAATAGTTGGATCTTGCACTGTGCCCTGAAGGTCGTCAAGTTCCAGCTCTAGAAGATTGATCAGGAGAGCAAGTTCCAAGGCTGATTGGGAATTTTTCGACTAAACATCTTTTTCAGAAAATGCTGATTTGTTGAAAGTGAATATTTTTGTGGGAAAGGGACAGATCTGACAACTTTTATTGGCAAGGTTTCTCAGGTGGAATTTCTGGTCAAAATGAGAGAGCATTTATTTTGGAGTGAGTTTCTGTCTTCCCTGATGGTGCTGTTTCATTTTTCATTTAATTAAATATTCATTGGGCCAGAGAGAGCCTGACTCCATAGCCTAGTGGTTAGGGCACTCACCAGGAAGGCAAGAGACCAAGATTCTAATCTCTCCTCCAATGAAAAATGTAACTTAAGGCACTCAGCTGGACTGAGGGAGACCAGGGTTCAAGTCCCTGCTTCAAATCAGGCGTTGTGAAATATTAATACTTGGGTCTCCCACATTCGAGCCGAGTGCATATCCATTCAGCCATTGAGTATTTTGGAATGCAGTAGGCCTCATTTTTTTTGGACGGGAGTGAGGGAATCGAAGAGTCTTGGGTTTGTACCAGTGTGGAATGGGAAAATGTTTGAGATTTCAAAAATATTTGTGGATGGGAAAACCATTTCCTGTCCGGGTCTGCTAAGGGTCTGAGGGTATTAGGCTGGGGCTTCATTTGGTGAATATGAGAGAGACACTTTAGATTATGTGATAAATACTTCTAATTGACTGAACCAGTGTCGTGTGACCTAAAATAGTTCAGCTCTATTGTCCTCTTATCTGGCCAGATGTGTTCATTATCAAACTGTGGGCCTCAGTAGACGTTGACTGAGACAAGCTCATGTGACCCTGTCGGATACTTCCATCATACCTTGGAGTATATGATCTAGATTCTAGTGGCTCATAGAAATGTTCAACTCTGATGAAAAAATAAGTGCAAAAATGTAACCTGTTATACTGATATGATCAATCTGGACCAAGTCTTATAAATTAAACCAATACCTAAAATGTGGCATGCCTGTGTGTTACATGGACCAATCAGAGTGGAGCACTTTATATAGCAATAAAATTTTGCTCAGGCTGCTCTTCTGGTTACTTATCTGCATCTTATGTAATCAGAGAAAATGATTAATCTTTTTTGAGCCAATTCAAATGTATCATTAAAGAGAATCTGACAACTTAAATCATCATCATGTTAAAAACAGATGTCTTTTCCTGTATTATAACATGTCAGATGAAGGGAAATTACTTGAAAAAGTCCAATTTGCTCTTCACTATTTATGCTGTTTTTGTTTCCTTTTTGCATTTCTCTTAAATGCAGACAATAAGGATTACTGAAATCAGCTTCACTCTTGTTTATTGCATATAGTCTTTTATTTTCAGATTCTCAGTGGTTGAGTTGCAAACACTGAAGGGGAATGTGTACATTTCAAAACAAGTTTTGAATTTGTTTTTAAATGCTTTTTTCCTCATTGAAAATATTTCTACTAGTTAAACATTTTTACAAAATCTAAAAAGTAGTACTCTCACAAAGTTCACAGGTTTTGCATAACTTCAGTCATATTACTCTTAGTCAAACTGAAATATTCTCAAAAAGGATAAAGTTAAGAGAAATTATGACATTATTTGAAAACATAACTTGAAGCTTGCATTAGTACATGCATTCTACCCTTTCCTTCTTTTTACCAATGATTCTATCACTTATTTTAGCTAGCCCTCTGCTAATATGCCATCTTTTCAGAAAGGAGGGAGAAGTCTGTTTTGAGGAAGGCCCTAGAGAGCTCTGTCACTTATCCAACAGCAGCCAAATACTTTATGGATGTATATTAAGCCTCTGACAGGAGAAGGTAGCCAGCTGGCTGATGTAGCAGGATGTACTTATTTTTCCTCCTGACCAAGAAGGAGGAGCTGGTAAAGAGCCAGCTGAGGGTTTGCCGGGGAAGAGGGAAGACCGAGTCTTATAAAATTCTTTTTTCTTCAGTCTCACTAGGTAAAATACAAAACATTTATTCCCACACATTCCCAGCCGCCTCCAACTGAAAAGTGTGCAAAGATTAACGTTAATCTGAATAATCACCTTTCAAAGCTCAGAGACAATTTAAGAATTTGACTGCTCAGACATAAAAACATTGTCAGTATCTCCATCTCTCTTAAAACAACATGCACTGTGTTTTGTTTCACTGTTTAAACTAATGATGTGGCATTTTTACAAAATCAGGAAAGGGTATAATCTCAGTGTCATGTTTATTTAAACGTAAAATGTCCTCCCAATTTCTTTCAATCATAGATTTAATATTTCTCTAACACCTGTTTTTAACCAAAGCACACTCTCAGTAAAGTTTGGCCACGAAGGTTTTTTGAGAAATATATATTTCCACCTGCACAAACATTTAAGGTGGTAAATGTGTTCAATAACTTAATGAAAGAAAAGTGTATAATTAAAAAGAAAGTTAATGCTGTGCTTTAAAAAGGTGTTTTGAGGGGTGGGTTTGGGGGCAAAGTTAACCTTGGTTTGATTGATGCTTTCTGAACCCACCGCAGTGTAAGCAGTGTTCATAATACAGATATTTGTCTGGTATTTCAGCTATTTCACAGATTTTTGAAACTGCTGATAGTGAAAAATATTGTATGCATATGTAAATTTCTTCTATATTCTGTGTGGAATAGATGCAAAGTTGTTTTAAAGAATGTGGTCTGTAGACAAGGAGTTACTTGGTTATAGATGAATGGCTGAGTCCATGCCCTACATCAGGAAAGGAGGCAATGAGGGGGGTAGAGGAGGGTTTCTAGTCTGTGTAGGGGGCAGAAGGTGTAGATTAGATGCTGTTTGGTGATTTACTTTATGGAATGGACTCTCCACCCCAAATTTTTTACAAGTGTTATATGATCAATTAAAATAAATTCAGTTCTATATCTATCTGGATTTGTGATAACCTAATTATACGCATTTAAAGGTAATTGAAGTAAATATGTGACATCTTAAATTAAGTATATTATGGATTCAGATAAATAGAGCCATATTTATTTGAATTCATAATCCTACTAAACTTCCATATACAAGGCTCAGTTACTTGGTTCAGTTACTGAAGGTGGTTAAATTTTGGTCTGTGTCCCTCATTGAAACAATGTTTTAATCAGGTTAGACCAGGGGTTCTCAAACTGGGGGTCAGGACCCCTTGGGGTCACGAGGTTATTACATAGGGGGTCGCAAGCTGTCAGCCTCCATCCCAAACCCCACTTTGCCTCCAGCATTTATAATGGTGTTAAATATATAAAAAAGTGCTTTTAATTTATAAGGGGGGTCACATTCAGAGGCTTGCTATTTGAAAGGGGTCAACAGTACAGAAGTATGAGAACCACTGGGTTAGAGGATGCTGCTATAAATCGGTCCCTTGACAGAGTTGTATTTGTAATGGAGACAGGCCTATTAGGGGCGAGGGAAAGACACTTTTGGGAAAAATACACATAGCAAACTTTTATATCTAAGTAAAATGAGCGGTGTTCTTTGTTAATAATCAATTAGTCGAGTTATTTCGAATACATACATTTAATAGGTTGTTGTACTGTCAACTCTAAGTGGATTAGTTAAGATCCTGGCTTACGTTAAAAATTAAAATGATTTCTGGTTGCCTTATCCTCGTCCCCATCACATAACTACCATATGCTTTGGCACTGATGCAATAAGGAATTTTCTCAGGGCTAGCGAAAATATTGCAGGTCAGGACTGAGGAGTATAAGCTGTGCTGTGTGGAAGCTTATGTTGGCAGACCTTGTTATTCCTGTCTCAGGTCAGTGCCATTAATACCCCACTTTCATTAGCACTAGATAGGATCTTGGTTTCAATAATAATAATAATGAAAATAATTCTGATCTGTTCTTTAGCGTACCAAAAGCCATTAGTGCAAATGTAACAAAGTGCAATCAAATACAAAAAATTAGATATGTAAGTAAAATAAAAACTTGAAATTAATTTTGGCTTCTTATAAAATATACTGTATCATCTTCACTTGCAAAACAATTTCCTTCCAGTTACTAGCAGAATTCTGTGGGCAAAGGTTAGCCAATTAGGACAGAAAACTTGCTGTGCTTTTTCAGTTATCCAAAGAGAGGAAAAGAGCACAGATCAGATTTCTCCTAGCCCTTTGAAGAAATTCCAGCCTTTGTTTTCAGATTCTTCCAACTGCTTGAGGCTGTAAAACAAGTATACAGTGTGTGATTTGGAGGAAGGGGTGTGTGAGAGCGAGCGAATATGCACAGAGAAGAATCAGGAGATATTAATGTATTTTATTGTCACAAAAACAAGGAATGCATCTCATAGTGCCTGCCTTGTTCTCATATAAATCTGTAAACGTATCATGATATTTAAAAGCTTTCGGTTTCAATTCAAAGGAGATGAGTACATTTTCTGCAAAAACTGTTCCCTGGTTATGAAACAATCTAGAGTTAATGTATGATGAGAAAATTTTGAATAATCCATTATAAAAATTTGAGTTTCGACTATTTTTTCCCAATTACTTGTTTACCTTCCCAATCTCTTTCTAAGAGGGTTGGAATTTGAATGAATAGTTCTTTTTAATAGCCTATTCAACTGCTGAGAGCTCTTAAATGTATTTCCCTGCCTGTTTTCCCTGTGTGTTTTCAGACTTTTGAAGTCTCCAGCTGAAAGAGGAAATTAACCTAGAATTCCAAGTCTGTCTGGCATCTTGGGTAGTAACTTTTCCCACAACAGGGCAGCAATGTGAAGCTGTACAGGAATGCAGTGCTTGTTAATTTCAAACTCCTGTCAGCCACATGGGAAAAGCTTAAGAGCAGGGCCAGAATCTGTGCCTTAGTCAATCCTGTAGGAGTCTTCCTTTTGAGAGGGGGCAGAAAAAACTACTGCACCTCAGAAAATGTTGGTTAGTGGGCACTACAATTAAAATCTGGTCTATGTGTCTGAGAATGGGGTGGCTCTGGTTTTTTGTTTTTTGTTTTTTAACACATTTAGAGTTGCAGTGTGGTAGAAATACATTCATGTATAAAACCTGGGTTTGCTAAAATTTCAGCATTTTCCCTCCTACAGTTTTAGTTGTCTGGATGGTGTGCTTCCAGCTCAGACTACTGGGCAATAAAAAATTGTTTATCATATGTTGAATTGCCAGGTCAGAGGTCAGTGGACATTTGATTGAAGCCAGGATGAAAGCAATGGATAAGTCCTTTAAAAAATTGGAATCATATGAGACAACTCAGAGAGAAACTAAAAATAAAATATCTCTATCAGTCACTAACAGGGAATATTAACATATTTGAAGCAGTGAGGACTTGCACTGATAATCTGGAGAGCCTCTCTGTTTAGTAGATATCAGGGTGACTGATGATCCTGAAACAAGGAAAGAGAAACTTATTACTTGTCTCTCCCTCCCTGTCTCCCCCCATCATCACACACAATTGATGGTAAGCATGCTAGGATAGTATAATGAACATTTAAATATAGGGATAGACAGGGACTATTTTGGAGGGAAGAGTTAAAATGGCTTTTATAAAGAGAAGTCATGCCTCATCCATCCACTACAATTCTTTGACAGTATCAGCTGGCACGTGGACAAGGGTGTTCCAGTTGATACAGTGTGCTTGGATTTTCAGAAAGCCTTTAACAAGGTCCCTCACCAAAGGCTCTTAAGGAAACTAAGTAGTCATGGGATAACAGGAAATGTTTTCTCATGAATCAGTAACTGGTTTAAAAATAGGGAATACAGGGTAGAAATAAATGGTCAGTTTTCACAATGGACGGCGGTAAATAGCGGGGTCCCACAAGCATCTGTACTGGGACCTTTGATGTTCAATATATTCATTAATGGTCTGGAAAAGGGAGTGAACAGTCAAGTTGCAAAGTTTGCAGAAGATAGTTATTCAGGATCGTGACATCCACAGCTGAGTTACCCCTGGCAGAATTCTGCACCACTGTGCATGCAGAGTTCATGTCCCCCTCAGATTTCTTTGTTTCCCCGCAGAAAAATGACTTTCTGATGGGGAAGCAGAGAGAAGCTGCAAGAGCGGTCATATGACCCTCCCCAGCAGCACAGGCGCATTGTCAGGTGCCCAGAGCAACTGGCGGAGAGGTAAATCACTGGTGGGTAGGGGGGCAGGGCTGGGGATGTCCTGGCCGGTAGCTCCTACCCTGCGCTGGGCTCAGCTGCTAGTCCCCCTGGGCTGGGGGAGGACAGGACTACTTCTTCCCTTGCAAGGAGTGGCCAGGGCTGGGTCAGACCCACCCCCAGAAATCTCCCCCCTGCTGCAGGAAACTCTCTGCCCCCCACCCTCCCGCTTCCTGCCCCCATCGTTCCTCAGCCATCAAGGGAGGAGTCACTGTATGGGGAGCTGCTCCCCTGTCTGCCCAGTCCCCTAAATCCAGACTCTCCCATACCCTGATTCCCTATCAACCTTCACCTCCCCCACACAAACCCCCACACCGATGAGCCTCATCTTCTGCACCCAGGCACATCCTGACAGTCTACTCTCCAACTGTACATGGACTATACCGATGAGCAACCCTGCCCTAATGACTGCACCTGGACCCACACCCAACCAAGCCCCACTCCCCCAGCACCCAGACCCCCCCCCACCTTGGTGTGTATCTGGGTAGGTCCAGCCCTTGTGCTATGTCAGGGTCGGGTGCAGCCTTACCACTGAGTCTGTGTCCCGGGGGCGGGGGGGCCTGCTGGGTGATTGCCTTCATGCAGCCAATGGCCTGTGCTCCCTACTGCCATGCGGGAGCATCCATATTTATTTATTGACAAATAAAATTTGCAGAATTTTAAAATAAAAATGTTATTCTTTTGGTGCATTATTTTTTTATTTTTCGCATAGTACTCCTGATGGAATTCTGAGTGTGAAAAGTTACAAAGGGATCTTACTAACCTGGGTGATCAGGCAACAAAAAGATGAAATTCAACATTGATCAATGCAAAATAATGCACATTGGAAAAAAATAATCCAATCTCTCTCTATGTGTATGTGTGTATATATATCTATATATACACACACACGTACAAAGTTGGGTTCTAAATTAGCTGTTACCACTCATGAAAAGGATCTTGGAGTCATTGTGCATAGTTCTCTGAAAACTTCAGTTCAATGCACAGCAGTGGTCAAGAAAGCTAACAGCATTAGGAATGGGATAGTAAATAAGAGAAAATATCACAATGCCACTATATAAAGCCATGGTATGCCTGCATCTTGAATACTATGTTCAGTTCTGGTCAGTTCTAGTGGAACTAGAAAAGGTTCAGAGAAGGCAACAAAGATGATCAAAGGGTATGGAACAGTTTTTATAGGAGGAGAGACTAAAAAGATTAAGGCGTAGGTAGTGTCTTCACTGTAGCAGTGCAGCTGTAGCCTTTTAAGTGTAGACAAGCCCTTTGACTTCTCTGTGAAGCAGTAAGGAATTTAATGAGCAGGTCTCTTTTTGAATTCAACACAGGTATTGGATTGAAACAGAGTAAGAGTGCTCATAAACTCATAGACTCTAAAGTCAGAAGGGACCATCATGATCTAGTCTGACTCCCTGCACTATTTAGTGTGTTTTCTTATTGGGCTCAGCTTGCAACCTCCAGCTCCTCCCTAAATCAGCTCCAAATACTTACTTTATTTTTTAACATCATCGTCTATCAGTTTAGCCTAAAACAACAAAAGCCAGGAAAGTCAAAGCAGAAACCTTGTCATCAAGTGATCGAACAGACCACTTGAACAGCAATACATTTTCACAGTAAGGAGGATTAAGGACTGAGTTTCACTCTACACTCTAGATTTCTTTTGTTTCTTTACATTCTAACATTGTATTAGTTTAGGCTTAGGCTTTCCATTATTTCATTTTCATAGTGTTCTGGTAACGTAGGTGAAAGAAGAAAAATCCCTCTTCAAAATTCCTGAGGTAACCCTAAAATATAATTATGCAATTAACAGATCTCCCCAGTAGTCCAGAGAACTCCTAATATAGTCGTACACCCTTTTTATGCTACTGGAGTGGAGGGGAGAAAGTATATGAGGCTTTCCCCCCTGTATCTTTTTCCACTACTGCTACCACTGTTCATCTCCCCTGGTGGTGGTAACAGTCTGAGCTCTATTGTAGAGTAGCTGTCGGTGTGTTAACCACTGTCATCTACTCTTGCCAAGACTGTTATAAAAACATCAGTAGTTGCTGGCATCTTGTCTACTTGTTCTTCCTCCAGTGGAACTGCACCAGTTCTAGCACAATGGTGGGACAGTGCCTTAAAATTGTCAGAGTAGACTACTAGATGCAGTCCCAACTGTGAAGGTGTCCTTACAGTCAGGTTTTCAATACCTTTATTCCAAGTCTGTACTGATTTCTGATAGACCAAGTGAATGATCTTCTAAAGAACGTGATTTTTGGTTTTGTTTCCAGGACTTGCAGCTATTCCTAACTCTGTTCTCTGCCCAATTTCCAAGTGTCTCTCTCCTCGCTCCCAAATGGAACAGACCTAAGAATCTAGAAGAAGTTCAAAGTCTCCCATATTGGTGCATAGACTCGTAATAAGGGAACAGAACATTTTAAGTGGGGAATGCTCAGATCCTTAGGGGATATATCCAGATTGTAACATAAGATCTGTTCAGAGTGAAATTGTTTTTTTGTTTGTTGGTTTTTGTAGGTACACCAATGCAGGCCCCTCATGGATATGCTGCACTGAGAAATTTACCAGGGTAAATCTCACTAGAGAGAGCCAAGTTTTGTTACAGGTGCAGTGTGTCTACATTAGTAGTTATACCAGTGAAACTTCCATAGTCTAGGCATGTCTTAAGGACAGTCTCCCAAGTTTTTTTTGTGTGAGTGTGAGAGCAAATCTTTAGTTTTGGGAAGAGACACCGAGGTGTCAGTTTTTATTATGGAAGGTTCTGCATAGAGGCAGTGGTCTCTGGAGAAGTCGCTGT
Source organism: Trachemys scripta elegans (assembly GCF_013100865.1). Lineage (NCBI taxonomy): Eukaryota > Metazoa > Chordata > Testudines > Emydidae > Trachemys > Trachemys scripta. Next base: position 250,311,248 of record NC_048298.1, on the reverse strand, counting down.
GTGACCAGCAAGAGAGTTTGCTCTCTCTTGTGCTTTCCGATTGGAGTAATTTCTTGAGGCAGAATTACTGTCTCGGAGCCAGGCATTGGTGTGGGGTGGAGATGACTGAAAAAAAGAATTGCCTTGTATGTTCTTTGACCACCTGTTTTCCAGGACTGGTGTATATGTATAAATAAAACAAGTGACACCCAGAGTATACCCTTACTCCACATCACTGATTTGTCTCCAACCGGGAAGCTGACTTGCAAGGTCTCCAACATCTGCTACCACTTAGCAGTGGAGCAACACTGGTGTTGGAACAGAAGTTAAAACTGAAAAGTTATTCTAAATCCATTAAATTATTCTTATTTGCTAAAGGGGCCAAAATTCTCAGAGGGCCGTGGTGTTGGAAAGTCTGCTCATATGAGGGAGGAGGTGCAGAGATGCAAAGCATTTTCAAATCCTCTGCTGTGGGAGAGGATGAGAGGAAGGGTGTTCTTAAGTCACCACGAGTGGTGCATGGATACATCCTCTAGGCAGCCTCCATTGGCAGGGCTCTTGTTGTGTCCCCAGTGGAAATGAAAGCTGCTTTCCCTGAAGAGAAGGTCAGGTGCTGGGATGCAGTGGGTCAGGCTGCTGCAGGGAGGTGCCTGCACCTGTGGGTGAACCTGGCCCAATACATTCAAAGAACAAAATTTCAAATACCTCAATTATATTGCATATAAATATTACAGCTGTCATTTATGTAAGCAGTGGAATGTTTATAGCCCAAAGTAATTGGGCTGCTTCTGAAGCCTAAAAATGGGCTAACACAACGGGTGAGTTGGTATACACCCCTTTCTGAGCCAGAGTCTTTTCTTCATCTTGAAGTTTATGTACCCTAATTTGTTTTGTATGAAACAAAACAAAGCTGCCACCAGGAAGAGAATTTAAAAAACTGTCCCTTCCCTTCCCCCCCCTTCCCTCACTGAACTGTGAAATCTTTAGGGAGCATGTTTTTACAACAGACCAGAAGCAAGTGAGGAGGAATGAAGATCTTAATTCATGACTTGACATAAGTCATCAAAGCAGATCAGCGTATCCTGTTAGATTTCACATTTTTACACTAGCAGCTTTGTTGGAAGAAAAAAATGATTGGGGTGACAGCCCAGTTGGTGTTGCTGCAATTATAAACACTGTCAGTCTGGTAACACAGAGCCACATTTGAGACTAGGATGTCAGGATGAAGACTACTACTTGTATTTCAAACTTTATTATTAAATATTTGTGTTATGGTACCACCTAGAAATCCCATGTGAGATTAGGAGCCATTTATGCTAGGCACTGTACAAACATCTAGCAAGAGAGAGTCCTTGCCATGAAGAGCTTGCAGTCTAAATAGAGAAGACAGACAGGGTGGGAGAAAGGAAGTATTTTAATTCTGTGGATGAGGAACTGAGGCATAAGAGATCAAGGAATTTGACCACGGGTCACCCAAGACTGTCACTCTGCTGTGGCAGAGCTGGGAACTGAACTTGAGTCTCCTGACTCCCAGCCTAATGCCTTGCCCACAAGATCATCCTCTCTCTAGCTTGAAAAATTATATGAAATCTAGAGTCTGATGCTCATTAGTTAAACATTTTCATTCACTTGTAAAGCCAGTGCCCCAATATTTAAATCTAACCAAAGACATTTAGAAGAATTGGCGTGAATCCTCATTTGGCCCCATGTTACCAGGTGTCAGGTTTTCCCAATGTGACATGCTAATGATGAGAACCTGCAAGAAGACCCTCTGGTATCTTAGGTTTAGATTTAACAAGGCTCCAGCATATAGAACCATATTAGCTTCAGGGCTTATCTTGCTTGCTGTATTATGTGGGATGTATTTATTAAATTACCACATTCTGCTTCACCATGCTGTTTACTCAGAGCTATGCTTTGTAAGACTCTTTCAGGATTTTCATCTAGTGAGACTGTAGAGCAGTGGTTCTCAACCTGCGGGCCGCATGTGGCCCAATTAGCACACAGCTACTGTGCTGTGTGCTAAAGGGTGGTGGGGTCCAGGGCAAGGGCTGCCAGGTGGCTGGGGTCCGTGGTCCAGGGCCAGGGCTGCTGGCGGCTGGGTCCAGGGACCAGGGTCCAGGGCCGGGCCTTCCGCCTGGCCCCACACAACAATATTGGGGTTCGGAGCTGTTGCCTAGCCCCACGCAACGGGTTGGAGTTAGGGTCGGTGCCAGGGTTGGGTCGGTGCTGCCACCCGGCCCCCGCACAGCAGGGTCCGGGGTCAGGATCGGGGCTGCTGCCCGGCCCCCACAACAGAGTCCAGGGTCCCTGCAGCCTGACCCCGCCACCGGGGTTAAGCTCCTAGCCCCACACAGTGGAGGGGTCTCTGGGCTGGGGGCACTGGGCATAGTGGTGTGTGTGGAGGCTTGGGGGGGTTGCTGTAGTTCTCAACCTGCTGCCCAGGAAACACTTGGGCTGCATATGTGGCCCACAATGATTAATAGGTTGAGAATCACGGCTGTAGAGCCATGTAACAATACAGGTGCCCTTTCACTGGAGAAACTGTATGCCAGGAGCCCCAAGTTGGATAGCTGAAGGAGTTCAATGCCAACCATTCCAGATACCTAGCCTTATTGACCTGTTATAATAATTAACTAACTTCATTGATTATTTTTGTCACATTAACCTTGAACTACTAAAGCAGCAAGTGATTGCTGTTGTTTTTAATGCAAGTGACAACAATGTAACGGGCATCGTCAGCTACCATGCCACATTTTATCTCATGCCCTAAGTACTCTGATTCTTCTCTCTTACTTTGGTACCCAGAAGGGGCATTTATAAACCTAAGTTCTTCTCGAAAGGCATGTACAATGTAGTTGTCACAAAATATTATAGATATTTACAATTATTAAACATTTAGAAGAGAGTCCTTTAAAATCCTTATAATTAAGAAATACTAAGCAAAAACAGCCCTACAATTAAATAATAAAGGGAATTGCTGTCAATCAGTTTACACGATCAAGTTTATCCAAAGCTAAATGCATTTTAAGCCCCCTCCTGCTCACTAATGAGAAATTACTTTTTAAAAGATAGGTAAATCAAACCAGTAAAAATGGTCAATTACTGTCTTTGGAGGTATCTGGATCGAGGTATTGTAAATGATTACATTTCAAGAGCAACTGAAATAAATTTTAAACTCAAATTATTCCTGTATGTTCAATGTTTTTGTTTTTTAAGAAGTTCACAGAAAATATTTTTGTTTATACTCTGAGCATTATCTGACTTGTTTGTGATTAAGGGGAGCTCATCCGGTTATTGACTTGCTTTTTTTCTGTAGATTGAAGATGATGTGATTAATCTCCAAATGAAATAACTTCAAAACTAAAGTGAGAGGGAAAAATAGCTGTAAACAATAACTTGTTACTAAGTGGATCTTATTCTGTATTCCAGTGGCTGCCAAACCAGCAGTTCCCTCCATGTATCTGTTTTTTGAATATCCATCAGTTACATGTATTCCCACTGCTGGCAGTAACATATACATATGTTTTCATTTACTATATTATGGGTGTTCTCTAGACAACCAGTCTGTTGAAAATAAATTAATCCCAGCAGTGAACTAGGATACTGAATTCTCAGCAGTTTATGAATTCATGTTTTTATGTTGAATCTATTTATATCAGGATTGAATTAATTTGAATATGTAACCAGCTAGCTCTGGTTACATGTTTTATTATATATTTCATTTAAAAAGTTAACATTAATACAACATCAGGATCAAAAGGCTCAAAAATCAGGAAATTTAGAATTGGTTGAAAACTCAACCACTACTTTGCCCGTCTGTGTTTATTATTTAAATATGGTCTCTTTTGCATCATTAAAATGATCAATTAGTACAAAATATAATAAACTGGGGTAAGAGCTGTGTGGGCAGCTGTGGGGAGCCGGCACACAGTTGCTGATCCTCCACCCACCCTGGGCTGGGCGGGAAGCCCGGGGGGTGGGGACATAAGTTGGGGGCTGCTCTCAGTCCCCCTGTACCCTGGCAAGTGGAGGGTCAGCCGCAGCTCCCCACAGCTGCCCGGCCTCCCTGGCTGTGCTCCACACTGGCCTGGCTGGGGGGTGGGGCCTCCGGGGAAGAGGAGGTGAAGGGGGCGGGGTCTGCCTAAGTGAAAAGTGGAGGAGCCAGGCCCCGTCACTTTCAAAAAGTGAGAGGGCCCTCCCCTCCTCCCCCATTTCCAGCACCACTACTCTGAACTGTATGGCATTTCCTTTCTCCAGGAGCATGGAAGCAGACCAATAGCTTCTGCTGCATGCAAGGGCTAAGACTGCCCCTTCCTGGAATTCTCCAGAGAGTTCTGCCTCTGCCTTGAGGATTCTTTTTGAAGCTTATTTGCAGTTTTCCTAATTTAGAGCAGGAAGGATTTAAAAAGAAGGGGGAAAAGTCTTTGAAATTCCTTGGCTGTTTCTGTCCAAAGGCTTCTCAGAATTAATGGCTTCCCTTTGAGCAGTGATCCTTGGAGTCCACTTTGTATGCATATTACCCATCCTCTAGACATTGTTTTAAAGCCAGCCTGACTTTCTCAACTACATTACAGGCCATGTAAGAGCATAAATTGCTACAGTACTAATAATGTATATATAGTGCTTTGTTTCAAAGAACTCTACAAACAGGGAGTTTAAATACTGTTGGGTAATTCAGTGTGTTTTGTGTTAGAAAATGTGCATAGCTAGAGAATCTAAAAATAGATTTTTTTTTCAGTATTTTGATTTTACAAATCCTAACAGCGTATATGCCTATATCTATAAATATAAATATTTGCAATCCATCACATCTGAGGCAATATTTATTTTGTGAAAACAATGTTTCACAGACCTTTCTGGATTTGAAAGTTCTTCAGAGTTTGAGTCAATTCACAGAAAAGGGGAAAACACATGTAATTTTGTTTTGTATCTGCTACAGAAAAAAGCAAGCTTAAGCCACTGCTTTGATGTAGAGAACCAAAATGGCTTTTTTCTCATAAATACTAGACAGTTGGGACTTTAGAAAACCTGAATATGGAATTTTGAAAATATCTATTAGTATAAAAACCTCACAGAAAACTTTGAAATATACTAAGAGAAAATTATTCCTTTGAGAATTACTGTATTTATATGGAATCTAGGATTGTTATTTCTTAGGCATTTATCTGCTCCTGTTTGTTCCAAATCCATAATTGATTTCAGTAATGTCCACAGCAACCATTTTTTTATGCCACAGCAGATAAGTAGAGTAGACTGTGCAAATTAAATCTAAAACAATAAAAGAAACTGTTATTGTAACTATCCCTGTATGAACTGCGGTGAGGGAGAGAAATACAGTTAACAGATAAGACATGCTTTGTTCTGGCCACGTTGACTGGTTCAGACCTCCTTCAGGTAGCAAACAATCCCAATCAGGCATTTTTGTCCCTTTAGGACAGGTCTACACTAGCTTCCCTCCACCCCTAAAAAATTCCCCACAGTTGCTAATGCTCCACCAGTGGGAGTGCTAGTATAGACAGGTGACAGACAGTGTTTAAAAAGACTGTGGTGTTTAACTCTTCTCAGAGCGGGGCTAAGCAACATACTGGTAAAAAGCCCAGCAGCCAGCATAGCTACAAGTAGTGGAACGGAGCCAGTGGAAACAACAGTGGAAAATTTTTGGCCAAAAAGCCTAGTGAGAACAAGCAAGGTCATGGAATTTTCCTGGGGATGTCCGTACTATGTCTGTCCAGCTGGGGTAATAATTAATCCATAATGCTATCTTAAACAAAGCTTTAGTCAATGAGACCAAAACTAAGGACTAATGTTAGGCAGAGGTTCCTGAAAAGAGTAGAGCAGGGGCGGGCAAACTTTTTGGCCTGAGGGCTGCATCGGCTTTTGTAAATTGTATGGCGGGCCGGTTAGGGGAGGGCGTCATGGTCCGGCCCCCACCTCCTATCTTGCCCCCCTGGGACTCCTGCCCCATCCAACCCCCCTTGTTCCCTGACACACACACACCCCAGGACCCTGGCCCCATCCAACCACCCCTTCTCCCTGTCCCCTGAATGTCCCCGGAACCCCTGCCTCGACTGCCCCATCCAATCCCCCCTCCTTCCTGATTGCCCCCCCGAACCCCTGCCCCCATTCAACCCCCCTGTTCTCCACCCTCTGACTGCCCCGACCCCTATCCACACCCCTGCCCCTGACCACCACTCCGAACTCCCCTGCCCTCTATCCAACCCTTCCGTCCTTGCCGTCTTACTGTGCTGCCTGAAGCACCGGTAGCTGGTGGCACCATAGCCGGGTCATGCCACCACCGCCACGCAGCAGAGAGCACTGGGTCATGCCGGGCTCAGCAGCTGTGCTGCCCCAGGAGCTCACAGCCCCACTGCCCAGAGCATTGTGCCAGCGGCGGAGTGAGTGAGCTGAGCCTGTGGGGTAGGGGGACAGCCTCCTGGGTCAGGAGCTTGGGGGCCGGGCAGGACGGACCTGCGGGCTGTAGTTTGCCCACCTCTGGAGTAGAGGGATAATTGGGTCCAAAGATCTTATCTTGAGATGAAGATAGAAGGCTACTGTCAGCATATCTGCTGACCACACATTCCTAACAAGGCACTGATTGATTGTGCCAAAACCCCCAGTTTGCTAGTGGGATAACTTTAATGATTCTGTGAACTGGGAACTACCATCTCACTTGCTCACTGCTCTCATTCTTCTCTCATCACTACCTTCCTGAAACTGCCAGAGCACTTCTATATGGAAGCAAGCAGCAAGTGCAGCTAAGTCCAGTTAAAAGTGACTGTCTTCAAGGGCTTTTATTGCTTCCCTTACCGAAATATCTAAATGCTGTTACTTACCACAAGTAGATGCAGTAGTTAAAAATATTTATCTTTAAGTCTTGAGTTTTCTCAATTTTGTAGTTTCTATGGGAACACCAATAGGATCTGTCTTCACATTTTCTGCATGTGAGAGTATATCTGGATATACTAATAAACCAGTGCCTGGAAATACAATATAATACAATACAATGTAGAACACATGCAGAACAAGAATGTCTGTCTTGTTTCACACACCTGATTCTTTCCCCAGATTTACAATTTATTTTTGATTTTGGGCTGTTGTGTCAGTGACATGTTAAACCCTTGAATTCTGGATCAGCTGCTTTCTTAACTGACTTTAATGCAGCCTAATCTTGAAGATTAAAAATGCAGCTTCATTTAAAATATACTACAGTAACCAATTATCTGATCCCTGTGACTAAACGTAGGTGTGTTCCTCAGTCATTTGCATAAATACTGTACACAAAAACTGGTGGGATGGCACAAAGACACTACTGTACCTTACAAACTCCATACCACGAATCTTTCACACTGCAGAAGTAAAGCTCTGTCAATCCCATTGAAACTGTAGACAACTGGTATACAATTATAATTAACAATAAACAATCTTTCTTAGTTTTCATCATTTTAGTAGGAGGAGGAAGAGTACTACTAGTCAAGAGATCCAAATGATATACTTTACGTATAAAAATGAATGAAATACCAGTTTGCCATGAAGATCAGCTATGAAATTTTTTAAAAATAAATACATTTATTTTTTCCTAGCAAATCTGTATACTTTGGAGCTGGTAAAAACTGTGCCTTAATTAAAAAAAAAAAAAAAAAGTCTCTACGTTGTTCTGGGAAAAATGCACTAATTGTGTACTAACTGAAGTGGCCTGTTTCATATTAGTTGAGTATCATTTTGTTTTCTAATCAGCAACTATCAGAGCAAAAAAGGGGCTTTCTTAATTTGTTTATTTGGTATTGGATAAAATCTTATTGCAATACACCTATCTAGAGGAAAATAATGAACTGAGTAGTTGTAAATCTCTTTTTTGCATTAAAGTTCCTGTGTTACCAGTTTGATTTCTTTTAAAGGACATTAATTTGAATGACTTGCTTGGGGAAGAAAAAAACTAATTGCATTATTGAGGGAGTCATTACTACTAGATTTTGAATTTCATAGGAAAAAGTACAACATACCAGTGAAAGGAATAGAATTATCTACTATGTGAAATGTTTTTTAATCAGCTAGATAATGCTATGCATTTTTGAAAAACCAGAAGCTTAAAAAACCCCAAACAATCTAGCTTATTAATTAGCTCACCTAGCAGTAGTGCATGGAGAAGAGAATCCTCATTGCCCATATTACTTTCTTCAAAAGAAAGTATGTGCACACCATGTGATCAGCAAAAATCACTGATATTTTTAAAATATAGAATACTATTTCTCTTGCAATTATCTTGGCTGAATGCTTTCTCTCTAACTCAGGGGTCGGCAACCTTTCAGAAGTGGTGTGCCAAGTCTTCATTTATTCACTCTAATTTATGGTTTCGCGTGCCAGTAATACATTTTAACCTTTTTAGAAGGTCTCTTTCTATAAGTTTATAATATATAACTAAACTATTGTTGTATGTAAAGTAAATAAGGTTTCAAAATGTTTAAGGATCTTCATTTAAAATTAAATTAAAATGCAGAGCCTCCCAGACTGGTGGCCAGGACCTGGGCAATGTGAGTGCCACTGAAAATCAGTTTGTGTGCCGCCTTTGGCACGCGTGCCATAGATTGCCTACCCCTACATAGTTTTTTTCCATACATCACCTATTGGAGACATGGAAATGTCAGTCAGCTTATGCAAACTTAATTATCTTACACTACAAAATATTGCACCTGTCTAAAAAAAAAAAAAAAGTTTTTTTTCCCACCTATCATCTTACCACATTTTTATAATTTGACATTTGGGGTTTTCTGCACTTGACAAAATATTACAACATTTACTGGACTACTTTCTAAATAAAAATTGACAGAATGGTAGCGGTTAGCTTTATTTTTATATATAAATAAAAACAGATGTGTGGGAGTTATGATGTGAATTGCTAGCTTCATGATACTGTTTCTAGGAAACAGCATCTTGAGGATAAAATTTCCTAGTAAAATTACATTTATTTTTAAATAACCTTTATTATTTTGCCTACAATAATAATGAAATGTTTTCAAGGGATTTTTAAAGACAGTTGTGTCTTGAACTAATAAACGATACATGTGGTATGATTAATGGCGTGAAGGAAGACAGCTAAATTCCCCTCAGGGTGTCTACAGACAATATTAGTTGATACTCAGTATCTCATACACACAAGCAGAAGAGAGCCAATTACTATTCAGAGGGAAAGTGCAAAGGCTTATGTTTCTCTGGTTTCACCACAAGTAGAGTAAGAGACTAACGTTATTCCTGTATGTAGGCTTGCCAACCGTTCACTGGGCACTCTCTGTTAAACACCATATTGATAATGTCAGCTGCTCAATAGTGCATTGGATTATTTGTTTTGCTGAGCCTGCCAGCTAGATGCTTTTGAAAGGAGACTTCTAAACATTCAGCCCAGAGGGAGTGACTAGTGCAGGCATACAGTTCATGTGTTTGTGTTCTTACAACTGCTCTTTGACTAGCAGCTTCAAATAAACCCTTGGAAGAACTGAAAATTGTTAGGCTAAACCATAAATACTCCTGAGTTTACAGAAGTAGTAGGGTCCAATTTAAAAGGGTCAGTTACGTGCAGTTTTAATCATTATCAGCCAGTAAACCACGTTTTTCTCCTCATTCCAGTTTGCACATTAAGAATCTAGTATTTCGGCGAACTTGGAAAAGTCAGGAGCAATCAAACTAACTTTTAAAAATTTTGTTTTAAAATTAAACTACTAAGATATCAGACATACATCCCAGACACTTGGGTAGCATTTACATTCATTCCCTGCTTGCCCATGTGACAGTTCGAAGCTGAAAGTTTTCCTGACTCGTTTTGAAATGAGACAGTGGAGCGCCTGTGCTGTGTTGTATATTTTTCAAACACTCCTGTCTGCCCTGGTAATATGCTCAGAACCACTTCATCCATAAAGAACCGGTTCTCTCCTGTGTAACATGCCTCTAAGAAAATACAACTTTAAATGCGAGTCAAACAAAGATCTATATTCAGGGACTGATCAGTGTGGGCAGATGTCAGTGGGGCTCTGTGTGTACGCACAGTCTTCCTGTATGGATCAGCTTGTTTGATCGGGTCGAAGAGAGTTCTCTTTATTAACAACATTTGAATGCTCAGATCATATGCAGTGAGAAACATGAAATAAAAATGGAAACTACAATATGAAAAGAGTGGATTTGTTCATTCTGTTAGCAGGAGTTGTTACAGAAAAAGGCTTTATGAGAATCTGTTCTCGCAATTTGATTGGCCTGAAATCATGAGTTCTTTTTTCAAAAATAATTCATTTTTCATTGCTTCCTGTATTCTCCATCAATGCCCTTCTGCAGACTCTAGCAGCAGCCTCCTGGCACCAGCCTGCAGGGAAGGGGATTTCCCCTACACTCTTATCTGCGTTATCCTTTTCCTTCCTGCACTGTGGTTAGGGGTGAGGCCAGTGCTACAAAGCTCAGAGGAGGTGTAGGTCCAGTGATGAGCTGCCAGAATGTTAATAACCGGTTCCCTACCGGCACTTCGGCAGCGGGTCATTCACTTGCTCCAGGTTTTCTGTGGCGGGTCCTTCAGTGCCACCGAAGACCCGGAGCGAGTGAACGACCCGCCGCTGAAGTGCCGACGACGACCCGGTAGGGAACCGGTTATTAAGCGCCGCCCAGTGAGTACAAGGCCGAGATCCCTCCACCCTAACTGCCCCCCAAAGCCCCACCCCTACCCAACTCGCCCCGCTCCCTGTCCCCTGACTGCCCCGACCCCATCCACCACCCCCCCCACCGCCCCCTGGAACTTCCCCACCTCCCAACCCCCCCCCCCCCCCGTTCCCCATCCCCTGACCGCTCCTCCCCCCAGAACCTCCGCCCCCTCCAACTGCTCCCTGCCCCCTATCCAACCGCTCCTCTCAGCCCTGGCCCAGCCCCCTTACTATGCTGCTCAGGACAACATGTATGGATGCCACGCAGCGTGCTGGAGCTTGCAGCCCCACCCCCAAAGCGACAGGAGCTGCCGAGTTGCCCAGGAGCAGTCCAGAGTGCTGGTGCCGGGCTCTGCGAGAGGGGGGGAAAGGTGTGGGGGAGGGGCTGGGGGAGCCTCCCCAGCCGGGAGCTCAGACGGGCTGGATAGGATGGTCCCACAGGCCGGAGTTTGCCCACCCCTTTAACAACAGGTTCTAAACCAGCGTCTAAATTTAACAACCGGTTCACGTGAACCAGCTCCAGCTCACCACTGGGTCGGTCTACTGTGCTATGTCTGCTTGAGGGGATCTGCCTGCCTTGGGGTTTGTCTACATGGAAAAGTTTTACCAGTTATACTGGTGCTGGTTATACTGCTTTAAAACACCCCTTATGGGTGGACACGTTGGGAAGGGGTTTAAGCTAAACCAAAAAAGAGCCATGATTATATTGGAATAGAGTGTCCACATAATGAATTATGCGTGATGTTCTGGGCCTGAACCCAGACCAGTAGAGCTTATGCTCTAATAAATTTGTTAGTCTCTAAGGTGCCACAAGTACTCCTGTTCTTTTTCCAGACCAGTAAGTGGTTTTGTCACTTCCTGCCCTGTAACCCTGGGTGCCTTTGTGTTGTGCAGCTTGGTTCAGATCTCTGCCACCAACAGCATGCTCACAGCACAATAGCCTGGTTACTCCTTGCAGAGGGGCCTCAACAACCCTTCTAGTCCTGAGTTCTCCCCAAAAAGTCTTTCTGCCGTGCTCAGCCCCTCTAACTGTAGTACCACAAAACTGTATGAAGTTCACTGCTCCTTTAAAGAGAGAGCTTATTAACTTAAGTGGGGTTAACACACTCTTCCGTTCAGTCACAGCATTGAGCTGATGTTTTACTTTTATAATATATGTTTATTAACATAAACCTATGTCTTTAAGTGATACCAAGTAAAAGTAATAGGAACAGAAATAGTTACAAACAAACAAAAGTCTAACCTAACAGACTGGACTCTAGAGTTTTTTGTTCAAGCAGGTTTCTCACCTATATTCAGTTGCCAGAGACATTTAACCCCCTTGATTGAAAGGTTCCACTTTTCTCAGATGTACAAGAGCTCTGGTCTCTTGTATCTGCCCAGTTATGGATACCAGAATGGCTTTCAGTCCTTGCTTATATCTTCCAAAGTTCAATGACCTTGCTTCAGGAGGCAGGCAGGTTTCCTGGAGTTGCAACTTCCCTCCCCTATCGACAGTGTTAAGTGGCCATCCCCCATTTTGGTTTGCCTAAAGGCTTTATTCCAGAGGGAATTCTGAGCCAAAAAATTAAAAATTCTGTACACAATATTTTAAAATTCTGCAAGTTTTATTTGTCAATAAATAAATGTGGAGGCTCCAGCATGGCAGTGGGGAGCACAGGCCCCTGGCTGTACAGAGGTGAGAGATCACCCTGCAGGTCTCCATCCTCCCACCCTTGCCCTGGGACACAGACTCGGCAGTGAGGCTGCATCTGATCCTGACACAACACAAGGGCTGCGCCTGCCCCAGAAACACTCCGGGGCCCTGCTCCTCCGCACCAGGCACATCAGGTGTGGGCATGCAGGCTCAGCCTGGCAGGATCCAAGCGTGGAGGGGGCTTAGTGTGTATAGATCCAGGTGTGGAGTGATAGGGTTCTGTGTGGGGCAATCTGGATGTGGGCAGCTCAGTGGGGGGTCTGGGTGCAGGGAGGGATTTGGACACCCAGGCTCATTGTGCCGCAGTAAGGTCTCCCGTGTAGCTGCTGTATGTTGACAGGAAAGAGCTCTCCTGCTGGCATAATTAAACCACCCCTGATGAGCGGCAGTATCTATGTGGGCAGGAGGGTGTCTCCCACCAACATAGAACTCTCCACACTGGCGCTTTTGTTGGTAAAACTTTTGTCAGTCAAGGGTGGGGTTTTTTTCACACCCTGATCGACAAAAGTGCTAGTGTAGATATAGCCTAAGACTTGCTTGTATGAGAAGCCTGAGGAATGGAAATGGGAACTGCATGGGCTAGGAGAATTCGAGTGGGACAAGGAGCCCTAGTGAGGAAAAGACAGGACAGGGAAAGCTTGGAGGAGACAGGCGAGAAGCATCATGCTTTTGGGGATGGGAGAGAGGAGGCATGGGAAGAAGTCTATGTCTACTCTCCCCTCCAGAGACTGGAATGGAACCCAAGATCCCTGACTCTCACCATTCATCTCTCCTCTCAGCATATATCTGTGAAACCATCTGGCAAAATGTCCCATCCTCTTCCTTGTGCTGGCCCACCAAGAGACTAACATCCTGCTATTTCTCCTTTAGCTTAAGTGGCAGAGATCTTTGGTGGAAGTCAAGGTTCCCACACTGCTGGTGACCTGTCAGGATGTCAATATATGGGTGTCACATGGTGGATTTTTTTTTTCATTTTGCTTTTTTGAGAAAACTACACACAAAAAACCTGTATTAAAAGAACATTATTTATTAAGGTTGCAAAGTCAAGCTAAGAAATAAAGTTAAGCAGCCTTAATGTGCCCTCCTGGTGTGTATATGCATTATGATACAGTCTTTAATTACATAATCACATACTATTTTTTCCCCAGGACCCTGGTCCTCCTTCAGTGCACAGGATGAATCAGGGTTGTATAGCGAAGGGACTGCTGTCTGCAGGACAATGTTTGGTAATCGATGTTGAAAGGTGTGTAGTGAATGAGGCAGGGGATTACAGGAAGAGAAAGGATGGGTCTCATGGTTCAGGCAGTTAAATACTACCCTGGGGAATTGAATTCTATCCCTGGCTCTGGCACAGAGTTCCTGTGTGATGCTAAACAAATCACTTCAACCAAACGTTTCACAGGTGGGCACTACTTTTGTGTCTTCATTTTATTTGGTGCCTGCCAGGAGATCTGATTAGCAGAAGTGCTGACTACTTAAAGCTGCAACTGAAGTTAGTGGGAACTGTGCTTTAATATATGAAGTACTATGTAATGCTAAGCTCTCTGAAAAATCAGCATTTCAAATTGGGCACTCAAAATTAGTATATATTTCTAACCATAATTTCTCTGTGTCTTCATTCCTGATCTGCAACGTGGGGATATTACCACCCCCTCACCTCACAGGGGTATTGTGAAAATAAACTCAATAATTTGTGAAGCACTTGGATACTGTAGTGATGAACACCATAGAAAAGTACTTAAGGAAATTCTGAATTCTGTATTAAGAACAGGGTTTGAATAGCATGCACTAAATATGATGTGAATATTGAACTACAATGAGATTGAATAGCTGCTCATTAAGTCCATCTGTGCATCGAATGAGGCAGTGTTCTGTGGAGAAAATACCATGTAATCATGTGATTAAAGACTGTATCATAATGCAGGTGCACTAGAGGGATGAATTGAAATTGCACAGGCAAACTTAATTCTAGTGTTTCCTAGCTTTTGAGTATTTGATTTTGCAACCTTAATGTGGGATTAACATTGGGTTTTTTGTGTGTGTGCGTTTAATCACTATATCTGTTTAAATTCATACCTTGGTTTATACCAATATAACTCTCCTGGATAGACAATCCCCTTAGAGCACAAAGGGTTTCCCCAGGACTAGCTGCTACAACTGCTTGCAATTCAAGCAACTCATTAGCTTTTAGAGGCTGAAAGGGGAAACTGCATGCGTCCCAGGCAAAATTCCAGAGCTGCCTTATTTTACCAGATTGTGAGAGCCCCCAGAATCGGAGTAATTTTTTCAAAGTTGATGTGCGCTTTCCCTATGTGAGAGACTGTGAAACTATTCTTGTCAGTCTCCCTCATTTAAATAATCTCCTGCTTAAACAAATCTCATCTCTTTCTGGCTTGGTTTCCATCATGTCTCTTGAGGGCTACGAGAAAGTTTGGCCTGCACCTCTGCTCATTCTGATTGTTAACTTACAAATATTCTGTCCTTTTTGCATATGCAGGTTTATATGGAAAAGTCCAGGGGCTCAAACTGTGTGGTTCTGAGAGATTTAATCCTGTGGCAGGTTTCAGAGTAACAGCCGTGTTAGTCTGTATCCGCAAAAAGAAGAACAGGAGTACTTGTGGCACCTTAGAGACTAACAAATTTATTAGAGCATAAGCTTTCGTGGACTACAGCCCACTTCTTCTTCTGTAGTCCACGAAAGCTTATGCTCTAATAAATTTGTTAGTCTCTAAGGTGCCACAAGTACTCCTGTTCTTCTTAATCCTGTGGGTTACTTTTGTGTGGTGAGAACAATGTTGTGGATGCTTTGGACAGTAAGAAGATGTGGTCCCTGCCCTAAATAGCTTTGTTACGGTGTGCACTCACCACCAGAACGCCTTCTTGTGTCAGGATCCAGTATTTCAGTGATCCTTCCCTTTGCTCCCTATGGCTCCACAGCCTTCTGCTGCTTTTGTGGCATAGCCCTCTGGCCAAGTCACCCTCTCAATTTACTCCCCTTCTGGGCAAAACAAAAGAATTCCAAAATAGGAAAATCTAAACCCTAGTGGCTTCTGTGCCAGGTCCACAGCCCCCATTTGGGACTCATTGTTCTTGGCTGCTTTCACTTTTGGAGCCTGTATTTTCCTTCATGGTCTGGGGCAGAGGATGGGAACCTAGGCCCACTTATTTTAGGCAGCTAAGGACTCTTCCTTAAATTCCTTACCACTTCTCTGGACTCCTTTCCATGGTTGTCGGCATCTCCCAGAGGTCTGTGAACGCTGAAGTTTGCTGCTGTGGATTTGTGGCCTCTCATGGCTGATTCCCAGCTACATACCAGGGAGCTTCACTTTTTAATCATTTTGAGGAAGTGTTAGCATGAGGCTTGTTCCATGATATTTTTTGGATTTAAAAAAAAAGCACTTTTGGATCACCTATTTAATGCATGTTGCTGGTGTACAAGGTGTCATTGGGTCTCCTAACAAAGACTTTTTTTAAAAGAGGAAGTGGAAGGAGAGGGTGAGACAGGATGGGCTGGGTCAGGCAAGTCAGTCAGTCAGCAGTGAGAGGCTTAACTGGAGAAAGAATGGAGACCAAAGACACTGAGGCCTTGTCAGTGCTACAAAACTGAACCATTGCTGACAGCTGTGTGAAACATTGCTGCAAACCATTTTTTTGGTTTGGGCCGCACTTGCAGCTAAACTATGTCTGGCACCAGTTCAGCTGTGACTGTAAATGACAACTATTCTCAGCAACAATTTAATTTTGTAGCGTAGACCAGGCAAGACACCAGGGGTGGCTAACTGAGCATCTTGGGTGGAACCAAAGAGGTTGGGGAGAAGTCAAGTCCCTGTTTTTGCTACTTCTACTTCTGGGAGAATTAATCACCTTCCATTGACCAGTAGTTTGTAATTGCTTCATAGACCTCAAATACAGGGGCTGCTGAAGCTCTTTGCAATCACTTGGGCACAGATGGCCCCAAACCATATATGAGTCATATAAAAATATCTCTGAGAGTATTAATTAAAAATGCATTCTTTCCTTCCCAGATGCAAATGGCTTTCAGTGGGTTTAATTCTTACTGAATTTAAAAATCAAAAAGTAAAAATATTGTACAGAGAAACATGTCTTATTGTCACAAAGATTAATTTTTTTCATAAATGTATTTCACACTAACAGACAAAAGTTTTAAACTTTCCATATTCTAGTGACAGTAGAAGTAATATTGATAGTACTGCCTATGCACAATAATGGTAAGACAGAGCCTAAGAGTATTTCAGAGATAGCAAATGTTCTCTGACTCCATCAGTTCTGACTGCATTATAAAAAGACTTGTTAGCAGTGGAGGGTTAGCCATGTTGGTCCCAGATGAGAGAGTGAGATAATTCCTTTCAAGCTCCACTCTTTGACCAACAGAAGTTGGTCCAATAAAAGATATTACTTCATGCACCTTGTCTCTTTCAAAAAAGGACTGTCTTCCAGATTCTATCACAGCCACTCCTGTTCTCTCTGCATAATTATGAAGACAATCTACTTAATTAAAAAAAACTTCACACACACCTATAAATGAATTATTTTGGGAGAGAAGCATCAGAACACTATCTGAACTCTGGATAAATATTTTGAAAGAACTCAGTTATTCAGCTAAAGGCAACTTACTGTGTTTTGAATGCATTTGGGTTAATAAGATATTGTATACAGCAGTAGGAAAAAACAGCACAAGGATCTGTTGGCGATCCAGCTGGTGAATGATCTCACACTGAGATTTACGTTTGCTTTTGTTTTGTTTTTTGCTACTGGCAATGGAAAAAAGACCTATTTTAAAAAGAGGAATGAAGCTGGCAGCAAGTATTTCATGTATGCTGCACTACAATGGATCTTTTACATCAGAAATGTTTTAAGCCAAAATATTCTGAAAAATATATAAACTAGGAACTCATATCATTTGCTATATAACAAAAATCAAAACAAAACCGTGATTATAAACTGTATGCCAAGGCAAACCTGCATGTGTATTCAATGAGTCATCTTTAATTTTGAGTAGGTTTTTTTAAGAGCCTGCAATCTAAATTTTCTCAATTTTAATTTGTGCAAAATATTCTTCCATGCCATTTCCCTCTCACCCCCAAAATCATTCCATTTGGAAGAATTCAGTGTAAAGACTCCTTGAGGATGCAGTTACAGAGAAAAAGAGAGTCACTTGTATGGCTTTTTGTCATTTGCAGGGCTCCTGAGGGACTCGAAGAATGTGTTTCCATTATTAAAGATGTTATGAACTGAGCCCTCACAAAGACTGGATTGTAACTAGAGCTGAATTTTCAGAGAGGAAAAAAAAGTATGATGTTTTTTCTCATACTAGCCCTTGGCCAGATCATTCTCCCAGTGAACTCAATGGGAGCAGGACTGATCCTGCTTTCAGCAAGTTACTATTTTCACCACTTTGTGAAATTCAATTCTAGGCACTAACTTGGCAGACAATTACTAAGCCTGAGAATACATATTTTTAAAAATCTTTTAGGGGAAAATCAGTAGTTAATATTAAAAACTTCAATAGAAGTGACAAATCCCCATATTATTATTTCATACCTGCATCCTCTGAGATTAAGATATTAACGCTCTAATATCTTCAAAGTTGGAGGGATTGTGTTTTATGCAGCTCTTTGACTGATTCCTCTTTGTCTTCTGCCCAAGGAGCAAGATTGTCCTTATAGGTCTTGTCCACAGTAGAAATATTAATAACAACTGCCATATTATAGCAACTGCCAGCAATGATGAGCAACACCGGGGGTCAGGAACAACTTTAATTTAGGCAGGGATCAAGTATTTTTATCACCTAGGGTTGGTCATTTGACAAGTCCAAAAATAATTGGTCAGATATTTTAAAGCACTAATTTATTAAAACAGTAACAACAGTAATAAAAAGACTTCATGGTCTCCAGTAGGCTTAGCCTTTGATTCTTATGCCTAATTATAATAAAGTTACTTAACCAATTTATTCCAGCTGAGAAAAATGTGAAATACAGTGAAATGAAGTTCTAAAAAATGAAAGAATGGCACCAGGGTGCAATCATCAGAGCATTTTTTGCTGGAATATTTGACAATATTTGACCGTGGTCAAATAATAGGTAGTCAACTGACAGGCTTGCCAAGTTTAGCTACAAGATGAGAACAGATATCACTGCCTCCTCTACTAGTAGCACTAATTTTTCTACCATGGATACCCATAGACTTGGCTCCTAACTTTACCCAATTATTCTCTCAATATGCCTCTTCAATACAGCAGTAAAACCATTCTGCAGTTACAAATTTGGATGTGACCAGTCCCTGTTTATTTCTGAAGGAAACAGCAGATTTCCTTAAAGCTACTTATTGGAAGTAAGTTTTAAGGACCCTATATAGATGTCAGGTCTGTCAGACATTCTTGAGATTTTTATTATTGAGATTAGGGAAGGAGAAAGAGAAGCAAATAGCTTGATTAATGTGGAACGGTAAAAGCACTTCAACTCTGAAATCATCTTAGCATAAAGTTAACCACATTCTTTGAAGTATCTGGGCCCAAATTAAAACTGTAGAAAGTCACTGAGGTTTTAACATGTGGGTTAAGACAGGTTGTGGCTTTCAGAAACCAGGTAATTAAACTGTGATAACTAAGAACTTTCCAGTGCCTTACTTATTTCCAAGGGACCTGAAGGCTGGGTCTTTTCTAAACTCATCCTGGAGAATTAGCAAGACACATGCTACATTTTACTGCTCAGTCATGCATTTTATTGAATCCTACCTACTCTTTCATCTGCATTATCTCTCTCTAGATAGTAAGCTTCTCTGGGCCTGGACCTTGTCTGTAAATCACATGGTAGTTCTGTGACTATATAAACAATTACTTTATTTCTGACCTATTATGTTGCTGCAATATTCTCTCTAGAGATTACTTTAAAAACAAGATTTTTAATGCTCAGTTTAGTGTTTACATTAAGTCGAGCTCAAGATGTTCCCTGGATTTTTGATAGCAGCTATATTTTATGAAGGAAACTGGTTTGTGAAATCTAACAGACGAAGGCTGTGTTTCTCAGATACGTAAAACACACCTAACCTGTCACTGCCTACATGTGTTATTGAAGAGGGGGGAAAGGTGCTGAGAAATAGCAAAGGTTCTTTTCATACTGAAGTTGGAGTCTAGAGAAACAAGTGATCTCAATTATTTTTATGTTTAGTATTTATCGTATATTTATAATTTATAGTATGTTCTAAAGAGCTAGAGAATCTTTTAGAAACAGACTACATGTATCTACTGTTATGTTTCCTCCAGTCCCATATATTCATCGTTTGGTTTACTAACTCAATGGGAAACTGAAAGCAAGGAAGGAATTAAGACCTGATACTATTAGTTGTAAATATTTACAGAGGTTAAAGATATTTCCCCCCTGATTTCTAGCTACTCCAAAATCAACTCAGGTAAGATATGAAAGACAGTAACTAATAACTCAAATGACCATTTTTAAAATGTGAAACCCATGTTTCCGTGTACAGTTGTGCATATGTGCCTTCTAGTCAGAGAGTAATTGTATGGAAAGGTTTGTTTGAGAATTGGACCGTTTTTAAAAAATATATGAGAGTTTCGATTATAGAAGTTTTTAATAATTTAAAAGGGGGTAAGGTCTGTATGGTCTCTGGAGTTTATAAATTTCTTGATAGGTCCAAGGGCCATAAAAATCAATAGAGGTTAATCAAAAGATTCAAGGAAGTTACGAAATCAGCAGAGTTTGCAAACTCTGCAAATTAACACTTGTTGCCTGATCTATTGATTGTTTATTGATTAGGTTACTAATTGAGCAAACTTAATCAATATTCTGTAATTTGGTAGGTTCTTGTCCCAAGATGAGGCCCAGTATTATCAGAATTACTGCTCTGGGAGCCTCATGAGGCACGGCAATGATATCCACACTCACGCTCAGGGAAGACCTTCTGTGATTGTAACATTTTTATTATTACAATCATTAGTCCAATAAGTAAAACAATCTAAACAAGTAGAGTGGTGTCATATAATGCTCTCAGAGTAACTGGCACAATCACAAGCTCTGTCCTCGGGGAGAGCACTAAAAGGTTGAAATACATCTTAGTCCGACCCTGACATGCCGATGAAGAATTTCAACAGCTGAACCTGAGTCAAGATGTTTTGTAGGCCTCGATGTCCCTCATGCATATTATTACTCCTGGGGGGAATTCTGTGCATGTCCCCCACAGATTTCTTTGCTTCCCTGCAGAAAAATGACTTCTGATGCGGGAGCAACGGGAAACTGCAAGAGCAGTCATGCGGCTCTCCCCAGCAGCACAGTCAGGTCGGTTCTGCCGCTTGGAGCACCCAATAGAGACGTAAATCACCACCGGGTGTGTGTGAAAGGGTGGGCAGTCGTGTGTGTGTATGTGTGAGTGAGAGAGAGAGACAGACAGACATTCTGTCCCTCTCGCTCGCTAATGCGGCATGCTTTGCGTGGAGGGGGCGGACTTCAGGGTGTGTTTGAGAAGGTAGGCGTGGTGCAGGCTGTCCCCTAAGGCAGAGCAGAATGTAGCAGCCTGCCTGCTTAGTGTATTGTTCCCATTGTCTTTGTGAATTCCCCCAGGAGCATAAAAGAGGTCTAAAAATTTTAAGGCTCCTTTATATGGCCAGAGTGGTGTAAAAGACAGTATGGCCTTATAACTGCTTATGGTGCTTTAGGATAAACAGTACTGCTAGTCATTGAAACCTTAAGCAGATTGTTTCTGGCAGGGCGTAATTGGAAGAGTTATTTGAAGCATTAGTGTTTCCATGATGATGTTGTAGCACCACCTGAGAGAGAGAGAAATTGATTATTTGTTATAAAGTTAGTATTGAATAATGCAATTTAAGGTTAAATGGCAATCCTTTGCAATATTTACTAGAGGAATATTTCCAGTCTATATTAAAAGTTCCTTTTTCTTTTAAATGATGTCTAACATTGAGAGGCATAAGATTGTCTTGCTAGCTGTGTTTATCTGAATGAATAGGAGTTGGATCCTTGTATAAATTATTATTGTCAGCTGTGATGCTGTTTGTTTTAAAAACTGAGAATATCACCAGTGAAATCTGTTGTGCCTTAATCTCCAAAGCTCATTCTTGGAGGTAGCTGCTGTCTATGGGTTACATGCATCCCTGCAAACAATGACATTGTAGTTATAGAACATTTCAGTGTATTAATTCTCTCTCCTTTTTCTGTAGAAAATATGTACTGGTATGTATTTGTCTAGAAACAAACTTTACACAAACATTTCCATTACAAATTGAGGGCCTCCACCTTTGGCCTGAGTTGGTGAATTCTTCTGCACAGAAGGGAATTCGAAAGTCTGTCTGTTTGTGGCAGAGCAGAAAATCAAGAAAACACTATTTTTGAATTCCCCTCTTTAAAGCAGATTAACTCTTTAATGTTTAAATCCTGACCAAAACCACTGTTTATAAATCCTTAATTCTGCTAGTATAGCCATTAAACTCGAAGGAGGGCTGGATAATTTGTAATGGAAACTTTGAGATAATACACTAGTCAGAATGCAGAAAATTAGGTCATGTTTTCTAACTAAAGCTGATTGTACATTATCAGTTACATAGTTAATGATGGTTGTAACATGCATGATATTTCAAGCTTTTAACATTAATGTAAAGAAGTATCTGAATTTTTTTTACTATTTCTTATTTTTACTATTTCCTATATATTTAAATGCATTCACTGTATTTTTGATGAACCACACAATTTATTAACAGTGTCAAAAAATTAGTCCACCTGTAATTGCATACAGATGAATAAACCATCAAAGATCTAATTGTGATTTGTAAGCTTGTTATGCTGAAGAGATGAAAATGTGGGTGTATGTTTTGGTTTTGGTTGGGATGGGGAAGGTTATCTATTGCTGGCCTGGTAAACATGAACTAAATGAGCCTAGTGGACAGTCTAAAATTTTTACACTTGAGAAATGGTGAATCTTTGTTTTAAAAATTACTTGACATTTTATTTTAACTCAAAAATTAGCCTCTCAAGTTCTCCAGGTTTGATCCCCTGCCTTCTTAGGGCAGCAGTCCTGCCCCTACAAAGAATGAATTGTTGAACAGCTTCCACCCTGGAACACAGCTAAGGGCTGGTCCACACTAACCTCCCACTTCGAACTAAGATACGCAACTTCAGCTACGTTATTCATGTAGCTGAAGTTGAACTATCTTAGTTTGAACTTACCGTGGGTCCACACGCGGCAGGCAGGCTCCTCCGTCGACTCCGCGTACTCCTCTCGCTGAGCAGGAGTACCAGCGTCGACGGCGAGCACTTCCGGGATCGATCCCAGAAGATCGATTGCTTACCACTGGATCCGGAGGTAAGTATAGACGTACCCTAAGAGATTGCTACCGCTACCTCTGAAAGGGCTGTAAGGAAGTCATTCTTTGTAGATTCCAGCAGTCTCCTTTTGGCTGGGACACTCCCAGGTTTTGTCTCTGTTACAGAACACTGTTGTCCTGGCTAATCTCCTGTAATTGCTGGAAGCTCCTTGTTCCCTAGTTTTCCTCTCCAGGGAATTAATTAGCAGTTCCTCTATTGGGCCCAGGAGCTGCTGATTGTTTTCCTGGAAGGTGACGGAAATGGAGGTTGGCAGGGAAGCTGTGGAACAGGAAGCCTTGGACGAGATGGAGTTTGGGAGATATGCTGTGGCCCTAGGAACTAGGGCATGCTGCTCCTCCTTCCCTCCAGGAAAAACAACTACCTGCTGCCTGGCCTGAGAAGCTTTAGTTGTTTTACTGAAGGGAAGGGAGGAACAGAGAGTGATCAGTATGTGGGTATGCCTGCGGGAGGACATGTATGAGTGTCAGTAGGGGTATGGCCTCTGGCAGCTGTCATGGTGCTTTGTCCTAATCACAGCAGTACCGCCTCTTGCTGCTCCAGGGCACATGCTGGTTCCTTTGGTCTCTTGCAGCCAGTAAACTGCCCATTCCCAGTGGAAATGAGAGGCAGACAGCTGCAAGTCATGGAAGGACAGCTGGGGAGCCTACCTTTGATGTAGGTGAAGAGATCAGAAGGGGTGAGGAAGGAAGAGTGGGAAAATCAATGTGGGTGGGTTTTATGTGCATTCAGGTGAATATTGGCTTACGTTTCTCTGGGTTTTTTTGTTTGTTTGTTTTTTTTGTTTTGTTTTGTTTTACTTTCACCTGGCTAAAAAGAAAACCAAAAATTCCCCAGAATGTTTATACAGCCATTCAGTTGCCAGAGGCCAAGGAACCTTCATCTTAGAAAAATTGTTCCTAGCAACATTTTCCACATACTGACAAATTATGATCTTTGAGGATCTTGGTTGCAGCAAATGACATGGAGACTGGGCAGGGAAATAGGATTAATGTGGGGGGAAAGAGCAGACCTGGTGCCTCAATAAGACACATAAAGGGACACACAGGAATGAACTCAAGCTCTTTCCTTCCCTGATAAAAGTATCCATGGATGTGAGCCTATGGCAGTGAAATCCAAGCAAATGTAGTTCTAAAAAACAAAAAGTGGCTTTTTCAATATGAGATTTAAAATGGGATGAAGGTAAGACTGTTTTTAGGTCTTCTGATCTTGCTTGTGTTCTTTTGAAAAACCTTACTTGCTACCAAATATATTAAATAGCACATATAAATACTAGTCTGTTCAAGTAATGGTTTTACAATTGTTTAATTTAAACTGAGTCTTACATGTATCAAATTGCATATTTACCTGTTCAATTTGTCTTTAGGGAAATTTATATGCATAAATGCTTTCAATTTATATGTGAATTAATTACGTATAAAATAAAACTAGTATTTTTCAGCAAACAGTTCTTCTACCTTAAAATTTGCATATTTTAGTATAAATAGTAAAAACTGTATAAATACCAGCAAGCAGCAGCTCCATAGCATTTCAGATGTGAGATCTGATTTGGACTGAAGATACACAGACAAAAATAATAATAAACTAAGATTCTTGGCCAAACAAATCACTAAGGATGTATTAGTATTAAGTTCACATTTTCTGCAAGGCTTAGTATAGTCCTAGCAGAATATAGAGAGAGTGTGTAAGTATCAGTGGTTAGAGCAGAAACAGGGATTATAGGAATGAAGCTTTAACAGTCTTGACAAACGTTTCATTCACTAATTAAATCCCTTTCTGAACCTCTCCCAATTGGCTCATGATGCAAAAGACCCTTTAAAGCACCATTTAAAGCACTTAGTGAAATTCATTGTGTGGCATTTCTGTGGATACACAACTGAAATATTTATTGGGCCAAAATTTATATTGCGAGGCCACAATTGCTTACAGTAAATGTAAAAATCTGAAAGTAAATTCCAGTTGTTTATTTTCCCTCCATGTATCAAATGTGGATCCCCCTCTTCCCTGCTGTTTTTTTTACCTTTATTATTTATTTATTTATTTATTATGACTATCTTTGCTCCATTATAGTAGGGCCAGTCGTCATATCCAGGTAATGCAAGCCAGTTGTGAAGCTATCAATAGCAACTACTTACATTTAATGCTATTAATTCAAATCCGCACCTCACAGTAAGTTAACATACATTCAGATCGAAAGAAACATCAGTCTCAACACAGGGAACTCGGCTGACAGATTCAGACTATTTATACATGGCTATGATATACATTGCTGCAGGAGGTTGTGGAAGCAAATACTGAAGCTGGATTTTTCTAAGAGCAAGATGAATTTTTTTGATTATTATTAACATTTGTAGCTATACATGTTGAGATAAGAATAATTAAATCTCATGTTTCAGGGAATACACTAATCACCCTAAGGCGACTGAGAAGAAATTTATCTTCCCTCAATCTCCAAGCTCTATGTATAATGGTGCACAACTGTCTGGGAACATTATTGGAGGTGGTTGAGGATTCTGCTTTCTCTAAAGGGTCATGACAGAGCAACAGTGCTAGAATGAATTGACTGGTGATAGGACTTGCCATGCTGCATCACATCCAACTGTATGTTGTCTCCTCTACAATGCTATATGCAGGCAGTCTGGACACAAAGACTGTGTTGAGATGTAGGTTAGCTAATGTATAGGACAGTAGTTCAGACTAGCCTCAATTTCATGAAAAGTAAAATCAGACTGTATAGTTTCTGTGATATCATCTATTATGTCCATCTATTATGGAACAAGGATCTATTAAGATTTCTTACTAGGACATTTCACTAGAGTTTTCTAATTGTTTTTCCTAAAGATTAGCAATAGCAGCAGCATAAATGCAGATCCTGAACTGATGTGTTTGAAGGTGATTTTCCTCTCCTTGGTACTGGAGAGGAAAAGGTGGCGAAGGAGGGGAAAATAATAGCATATTATACAATTAGCAGGAGAAATACTTGCTATTTCTTGGCACTTTCTGCTGGGATGCCATACATTACTAGTTGCAGCTTTTAAAATAATTACGTAATGTGTATAAAACGTAGTAGATGAAATAACTGTTCTTTGTTTTGTTAAAAATATTTTTTGGAAAAATTCAGGACCAGCACATTCTTAATATAAAAATAAATATTTGAGGAGAGCAGAATCTATTGCTCTTTTTATCTATCAGAATTGTTTTGCCAGCTCAAACTGGTCAAATTGTAAAACTGGATGAAATTGAGTATGAAGCAAATCAATGCAAAGTAAAATCAATTGACTGGATGAAGAGTGGACAAGATTAGTGAGTACTGTTAGTCTGAGCCAGACCAATTATTCGTACCAACTGGGTGGTTGATATTTCAATATCTCTTCTTATGTGACGTCTTTATTATATGTGAAGCTTTGTTTTATTCCTATGTGTGCGTTCATGCATTTGGTGACTCCATGGTTGTGTTTCATCTGTATTTTTTTTGTAACTTATTTATGTCCTTTTTTTACCCTTTAGTGCAATTAGATATCGGTAAAATCACACAAATGCTACCACTTTTTTTAGAATTGTCAGTGACATAAAAATATTTGATAGAATATTATTTGAATACAATTTTTAAAAGACTAACTTCCAAGTTTCTGGAAGCTTTGATCTTGATGCTTATTTTTTTGTAGGCTTAGTGATAACTTGAGCAGTAAAAGAATGAGGAAGGAACAAGCGGCAACCACTAGAAATGGACTTGCATCCTCAGCTGCACTATTAGAAGCTACAGATTTAAACACAGTGTTGCCATTGGACACTGATGCATGGAACATCATGCTCAAGGCTGCTGAGATGAAAAATCATGACCTATTTGCAAACTGGTAGGTCTGGTGTCACCTAAAGTGTTGTATATTCAAAATGAAGATGCTTCTAGCCACAACTGTGACTAAATAGAGTGCTGGTGATGATATTGCCAAAGAAGAAACCTTTAGCAATTCAGTCTGATATTTAGCATGTCAAAAGTATGAGAGGCAAAATGTTTCTTATGCCGGATGACAAATGGCTATCTCAAAGGCCAAAATGCGCATGAGCGGCAGATAAACACAGCAGTCAATGTAGTATTGAACAAGCTCATTAGATACCTGGTTAGTGCTGTTTTTGTTGTGCCTACTCAAGAGGATACCTACTGTCAACAATGTCTCAAGAAATGATGGACTCCATATGGAGACTGATTATTATGAAAGAGAAAGGACTGCACCCAGCATACTCTTGGATTCCTGAGAAATAATTCTGTTTATACTAGGGTGCTACCCAGGATTGTTTTGACCAAAGTACTGGTGGGGACATAGTATATAGCAAATAGATGTCAGCCAGGAAATGTTCACTAAGTTACAGGACAGATTTGTATAGACATTTCTCTTCATTGCTGTGAAAAAGAGGAATCTCTTGTACTACGAGATTTTGTTAATGTACAGGCAATCCTTGACTTTACAACGTTTGACTTATAACGAACGGCACTTACGACGTTTATAAATTGACCCCCTGTTTTGACTTTACATCGGTTTCGACTTTATGCTGCTCAATCCAACATTGTTCCTATGGGAAAATCAAGTTACAGTGTTTCGACTTAAGACATGATTTTCAGGAACCAATTGTGTCGCAAGTCTGAGGACTGCCTGTATAAGCTTTTTGAGGAAAATCAGTTGTTAAAGGCAGAGATGAAAGTGATTGCAGGTTTTATATTCTTGATTCAATGTCTTTGTCTGAAGCTACCCTATAAAGACAGATAACTTATTCCTAAAGAGATGGGGCCCAAATTAAATGTAGGTGTCAATTAAATAAATAGACATGCATGTCTCCTATTCTTCTCTCCTCACCCTGCTGCTCCACCATCCTTCCTAGTTTTATCAGTTTGATTATCAGCTCCTCAGTCACCTCCATGGCTTCTTATGCACAGACCCCTATGCAGAGTACAATGTCCCATAGTTCATCCACAAGGCCCCTACCCTGTCTACATTTATTATTCAGAAAGCTTCCCATGTGCCATGTTGCATATTTTGAGTTATCCAGTCTATAAATTGCCCTATTGTTCCCCTATCCTCTGTCTGCTTGCCAGTCTATCCTTAGATTCTGAGCTCCTGAGAGCAAGGATTGTCCCATCTTGAATGACTACAAAAAGAATAGCACGTGGTGCTAACAAATTATTAAATGTTGTGAGTGATGGTACCTGCCAAATGACTGCAAAAACACACATCTGAGACAGCCATGGGGCATCACTGACCTGATCCAGTCTCAGTTTAATCAAGCAGACCTGCGGATGCCCCAGTTCCAAAGACAAACTGTTGCTGAAGTGTTGGTCACTCTGCTAGCATTCCTTGCTTGTAAATTTGAATGAATAGAAATCTGCCAGCTGTAAACCAGATAAATGAGGAAGAGCAGAATATGCAAAATAAATTGGATTAACTCCAAGGCAGAGAATGAAATTAGAATAGAGATGCATGTGTTAGAATAAAACACCACTCTATTAAAAAAAACCCACTTTTCTCACAAGTCTGATGTGAAGTCACACATGAATACAAGAAAACTGTAAAATTGTGACACTGATAAATAGTAACATTTCACTTGTTTTCATATCACTTCAAACTGCCGTGGTTCATACAGGAGTCATCATTGCTTCAGATTGACTACTGGTACTTAGTACCAACATGCTCTGCAACTCCAAGAGCTCTCATTTTCAGCTTATTTTTCAGTGCGAGGCCAGTGTTTTGAATGTTCTAGGGTTGTTAATTCCCACGTCCTGTTAGTTGCTGTCTAAGTTCACAATTCAGTCCCTAACTCCCACTCAGAACAAGCTCCCTATTCATTGGGCAGACTCTGTTGTTGACTGGCCCCTTGCTATCTGACTCTCTTATATACCCTTAGCAAATAATTCATCTCCTCCTCCCATACACAGCCTTCCCAGCCAGCACAATCTTTTCAGTTATCTCAGTTCGCAACATAGTTTAATGGGCTGAGCAGTAGGAGGAACTCTCACAGTTTATAGCCTATACTTACTGTTCTCTGAAAAGTATTTAAATTAAAACACTCATTACTGCACATGTTCTGTCTCCTTTTCGGATCAACTCCCTTAGTTTTTACTTTCACTCTCTCACTGAAATGTTTGTTGGCCTCTCAGATCATGAGGACTCTTCTGAGAATTCCTCGGTGTGACATACTGCACAAGGCTTCCCAGTTGTCTGCACTCTGTACATGTTGTAGCCCTCCAGTGATTAAATGGCAACTGTTTAAAATACGACCAGAATGAGTTCTTACATCCTGATGGGTTAGCTGAAGATATTTTCATTACAGGTTTGAACTTTGTTTTTAGGGCCTAGGAATGTTTTTTTTCTCTTGCAAAAGTGTTAAGTAAAATAAAATCGGTATATTGAAATTAAACGCATGGATTCCCTACACACAGACTGTACCCTCTTTTAGATGAGCTCAGCGTACATTTGCACTGTCTTTGCACATGCATAAAGCCTAAATCATGTTTGCAGAGAGTTGCATGAAGAGTTAATCTTTCCCGCTCTGATCTGGAAGTAAAAATACCTAGGAAACTTCTGTTTCGAAGGGAGACTGCTGCATGCTAGTCAAGGAAAGGAGTTAAGCAGAGAATTTTTAGTTAATCCATTGAAAGATAAAACAGCCTTCCAGTCCAAGAGTTTAAGGTCTAGTCTGTTAATGAAATGAGCTTTGTTGTTTTGCTATGAAATGACTTTATAAAAAAAAAAAGGGGGGGGTATTCACTCATGTTTGCTAATGATATCCTTTTATCTTGAAAGCAGAACTGATCCAAAGCTTGCAGGAAAAAAAAAGACTATTTTCTTCTATTTGTGAATTTATTGCTTTTATTTTGTGGTTAGTAATAAAAAAAAAAAAAATTTTTTTTTTTTTTTAAAAAGCAAGAAAGAAGCAAGTAATGAGCACATTTTACAGTGTGCAGGAATGTGATGTCAATAAGTCAGAATTGACTTATTTAAAAAAAAACAACAGGAAACAATTTTTCTTTAAGTGCAACAAAATGAAACTTGCTGGTTACAGGTCAGAAAATCCCACGGTCCTTGCTCAGGCAGAAACTCCCATTGACCTCAGTGACAGTAGTGCCTATGTAGGGACTACGGGATCCAGTACAGTTTTTAAGATGGTTACAGGCAGGACTAATTCATTTTAGTCTGCAACAATTTTAAACATTTTTTAAAGTAGTTATCTAAGCAATAACAGCCTCCTAATCCAGAATTTCCTGTCTGTTAATGACTAGCTGGAGGAGGGGACAGCTTTGGGCAGAGCAGAGGGATCTTAACCCAGCTGGCCAGTTACTATCAGGAAATTTTGACCAGAGATGGTCATGGCTATTTTTTTTTTTTTAATCTCCTAGTGATGAACAGATATAAATCAAACTTCAGATTTCTGTTAACAACAGTACTGGCCTCTTCCCGTCAGTGAAAGAAAACAAACCTTCTTTCTCTACCTTTCATTACAGATATAAATGTCCATTTTTAGTATATATTTAAACAACTGTTTTAGTGGAATATTAATATGGTGTGATAGGGCAGCCCCAGCCTGAAAGGCTTTCCTGTAACAGGCGTCGGCATGACAGGCACACCTGCTTCAATTTCCCTTTTTGGAGTTCCTTGTAAGCTCTCTTGACACAATAATAACCTCCTTGTGGCTGGTTTATTTTAAGACATTGTGGAAATGGTCCAAAACAGTGATTCTCAATCAGGGCTACGCTGATGTTTTCCAGGGGATACATCAACACATCTTATTTGCCTAGTTTTACGACAAGCTGTAGAGCCCTGTAGCAGGACTGGGATCCTTCTGGTCCCTCAGGATCCACTGCCAATAACAGCAAGAGAAGGATTACAAATTCAACAAACAATATGGGAGCAGGATTAAAAAAAAATAGTCTTCCCATGCTGCAAACAACACAAGCATCCTGGCCAGCAGCCACTGCTCTCCAGCCACCCAGTTCTGAAGGCAGTGCTGCCAGCAGCAGCGCAGAAATAAGGATGGGAAGGTATGTTATTGCCTCCCTTACAGTCAATCTTCTATTTCCATTCTGAATTCTGTATTCGGAGCTCAGTGTAATGGCTTTAAACAGTTTTTCCCTGCCCTTACGTTTTTTTTAAAGTAAAATCCTCCTGCTTTGCATGTTATGTTGAGGGAAGAAGAAGAATCTGGGGCAAGATGACTTGGGGGAATGGGGACAGTCTGTAACTGTCTGTACAGCCTCCTTGGCTTTCTCAGTACAGTGAGAGAAGAAAGAGTAAGGGATTGGAGTC
This sequence comes from Trachemys scripta elegans, assembly GCF_013100865.1. Classification (NCBI taxonomy): domain Eukaryota; kingdom Metazoa; phylum Chordata; order Testudines; family Emydidae; genus Trachemys; species Trachemys scripta. The sequence continues at coordinate 250,280,236 of NC_048298.1, read as the reverse complement.
AGAGAGAGAGTGGGTCCAGAGAGGGAGAAAAGTTTGGGAGCAGGTGAAGGAGCAAGGAAGCACAGGCCCCAGGAGCATTAAAGGTGCTGAGAAGCTGAGAGGGAGGAAATTATGACTAGCCTGGCCAAGGAAACTAGTTCACAAGGCCTGAGACAGCCACTTGTACAGTTTGGCAGAAATTCAAAGCTTTTTCCGCTTCCTATTAGTTGGTGTCACTGCCCCCGGGCTTCCCTTCCAGGGACCAGTCCACTTCAGGGACCTCTCCACCTCCCGTCACAGGCACAGAGGTGGGTGCAACCAGTGGAAGGCAAATAACAATAACCCAACATTTATTTATTTATTTGTAATTGCATGAATTTTGGGGCCTGATTCATGATGATTATTTTAACATTTTGGGGTTGGCAGTGCTGGCAGGGTGACAATTACTAGCCTGTTGGAACCCTGATTCAGGTGCTCTGTATTGCAGAATGGGAGCATTCCAGTGAAGAAAGATGTCTGAATGACTGACATGAAGTTGTACTGAGCTGAGCAGGATGATTTCTCTCTTAATCCCTAAAGTAGATGTTGCTTTAGCTTTTTTTAGTAAGTGATATTTATGCCTACGAGAGTTCCCGCTCTCCAAAAGTTTCCACAGGTAGGAAAATTGCAAGGTATCTTAAAAGAATTGCTGGCTGTCCTTCCTGTACAGCTGAAACTACTTTCCCCTGCTTTGGAAGAATTATGCTTTCCATTCCTCTCCCTCACTCCCTCTGCCACATATCTACACTAGAGACCTTACAGTGGCAGAGCTGTATCTCTGCAGCTGTGCCGCTGCAAGATCTCCCGTGTAGCTGTTCTATGCTGGCGGGAGAGGGCTGGGGGTGCAGGCTCTGGGGCGGGGCTGGGGATGAGGGGTTTGGGGTGCAGGCTGCCCCAGAGCCTGTGGGGAGAGGACTCTCCCGAGCTCTCTCTCCCGTCAGTAGCATTTGGACTGGGGGTGAGAGGTGCCCCTCCCCACCACAGCAGTTCTGGGGCTGGAGCCACGGGATAAGCACCTCTCCCCCAGCCATGGCAGGGCTGGGCCTGGGCTGGGCTGTGGCACCTCCTCCCCGTCCACGGCAGGGCTGGGCTGGGTTGGGGCCGGAGGAGGGGTGCCTCTCCCCTGGCTGTGGCAGATCTGTCCACAGTCCGGTCCACTGGTGACAGTCTGCTGCTTCGGGCTCCCCGGGGGAGCCCGAAGCAGCAAAACGTCGCTCACCAGTGGTCTGGAGGAGCAGCAGCAGCTGTGGGCTTCTTTCCGTCCATGCCCCTCACCCCTCTGTCACTGGTAGGCATCCGGTGGCTGCTGCCTGCCAGTGATGCAAGGCGGGACAGAGAGAGGAGAGGAGCGAGGGGGTGGGGTGGGGAGAAGGCCCTGGGCTGGCAGGCCAAGAGGAGTGCAGGGGAGGGGCCGGAGAGGAGAGGAACCAGCGCTGCGGCCACTGGGCCACAGCACAAGTTAAATGGAGGGCTGGGCCAGCGGGGCCCCTGCTGTGCGTGGGCCCGGAGTCATGGCACCATTATAAACCTGGTACTGTCCGGGTCGGGTCGGGCTGGGTTGGGGCCAGGGGATGTGTGCGCGCCTCTCCCCGTGGCTGTGGGGAGGCATCTCTCCCTGCCACAGCCCTGAGTGCCTGCACGGCGCTTAATAGACTGCTGCACAGCTCCGCAGCTTAGAGGGAACTTAGGTTCTAGTCTTACCTATTAGAGGAAATGCAAGAAGGGCATGGTGTTACACTAGCTTCTTTAATCCCCTTTATCTTTCTTGCTTGACCAGGAAACTCCTGGTGCTCCAATTGTGACTATCAGACTGGTCCAGCCCAGTGAGGCTGCTACAGCTCTTACCTCTTCAATCTTGCCATTTAAAGCAAAGTGGTTTATTGCAGCTGATCCTGAACCCCCAGCACTTCAGCTGCTAAGACATGGGCGGGCAAACTTTTTGGCCTGAGGGCCACATCGGGTTTTGGAAATTGTATGGAGGACCAGTTAGGGGGCCTGACCCCCACCACCTATCTGTCCCCCACTCTGCTTCTTGCCCCCCTGATGCGCCCTCCCCCCCCGGACTCCTGTCCCATCCAACCCACCCTGTTCCCTGACGGCCCCCCCATGACCCCTACCCCATCCACCCCACCACCCTGTTCCCTGATCATCCCCGGAACCCCTGTCTGACTGCCCCCGCCTCCCCATCCAACCCCCCCTCCCTGACTGCCTGCCCCGGAACCCCTGCCCCCATTCAACCCCTCCGTTCCCTGCCCTCTGACCGCCCCTCCCCCTATCCACCCTCCCCCTCCGAACTCCCCTGCCCCCTTACCACACTGCCTGGAGCACCGGTGGCTGGCGGCGCTACAGCCACGCTGCACAGCACAGAGCACCGGATCAGGCCGAACTCTTGCAGCTGCGCTACCCCAGGAGCTCGCCGCCCAGAGCATTGTGCTGGCGGCAGGGCCCACTGCAGGAGAGGGGGAACAGCAAGGGAGGGGCCGGGGTAGCCTCCTGGGGCAGGAGCTCAGGGGCTGGGCAGGAAGGTCCTGCGGGCCAGATGTGGCCCGCGGGCTGTAGTTTGCCCACCTCTGTGCTAAGAGGTACCAGCCCTAAGGGTGGTCCATGAGAGACCACACTGCATGTATACTCTCCCCTTGCCAGGGCTCAAGTGTGGGTGCAATGTGTGACAGAGACCCAACATGAAGAAAACACAAAAATTATTCATGCAGGGAACTTAACACTGAGGGATTCCTTCCTTAAGTGTAAATCATTTGTATAATCTCCATTTCATGGTTCTATATTTTCAACTGTGAAAATAAAGGGACACCAGCCTTGTTTAGAACAGGGGTAACTTCGGATCAAAATGAGTGATGTCCCACAAAATAAGGGACATTTGAGTTACAACTTCACATCTCTGACTGACACTGGCAGCGAAACCTGGCAGTATCCGTAAGGTGGGGTATCTTTTTGGAGGGAACTAGGTCTTGGGCTGGGTGTGCTTGTGAGTCTGGAAATGGCCCCTTGTCCCCAAGTCAGATGTCCCTCACCGTCTAGGACAGTGATTTTCAAACTTTTTGTCTTGGTGACCCCTTTCACACAGGAAGCCTCTGAGTGTTCCTCTCCTCCCTCTCCCTCGCCCCTTAAAAATGGGGGAAGGGGATTTAATTTAATAGGAGCTCGCGGCTGATAGCTCGCAACCCCCATGTAACCACATTGTGATCCCCTGAGGGGTCACGACCCCCAGTTTGAGAACCCCTGATGTCGGAAACCTTCCTTCCTTATCTACGCCAGCTTGCCTGAGAGGCTTGCTTTACTTCTTGTTGCTTCCAGGTCTCAAATCTGAGCTGGAAATAAGTGGCAGTCATTTTTTTTAATTGATCATTTCAGGAATTTTTAGGTTTTAGAACTCTTTTCTGATCAAGTCAGTTAAGATTTTATGTAAAGGTCTTTATCCTGACATCAGTATTTTTGTTTCAAGGGCTCAAGCTATTGTAGATATTTGCAAGTGTACTTTTTAAAACAGAGGCTTTTAAAAAAAAATCTGACTTCTCCAAAGGGGGCAAATTAGCAAAATAAGCAACATGGTGGGTGAGCTTTCTCTGTACTCCTGAAATATAACAATATGAATAGCCCTGATCACAAAGACACTTGGAAAGGTATTTGCCATTGGAAAATGTCTGAATGTAAGATGTACCTTGAGGAACATTTTTTTAGAGAGTGAGGAGGAATGCTACAGCAAGGGGAAAGGCAAAATTCATGCAGTGAATGGCCTTTAAGTTTAAGAACAGCCCATTAACCCAGTCCCTGCAGTACTCTTGTCTGATAGAAAAACATGCAGCTCTAAGGAATCCCAGGGAAAAGCAGACAGTGGGCATCATCCTGAATGGTGCTGAGTTGTGGTGGGAGTTGCTGATCCTCAGAAACTCTCAGGATCAGACTCCATGTTTCTAAATACAGACTATTTAAAAGAAAAAGAAAGGGAGCCTGAAAGCATTATAACATCAGTGAGGTAATTTTGTAAACAAGGATATTTTAAACTAAACAAAAAGTAGGAGCAGAAAAATGTAATTCTAGGAATTCTAAAATGATTTTTGCAGCACAGGATTGCGGAGTTTATTTGTGATTCTAATCCAGTGTTTTACATCTTTGAACATGGCAGCAAATTGATGGTAGTGAATTTCTGTATATTTTAAACTTACATCTCATCTAAACATTATGCATTTTCTGAAGTTCAAACTTTTAGCCCTCGTTGGATTGTGGTAATGCAGCATTTCCACAATGCTCCCAAACTCTCCTTTGACATGCAAAGAGGTGCATGCTCTGACCCAGTCTGGTGCTGCCTCCAGGACTGCCCCAGAGATTCATGGATTTGCAGGATTGAGGCACATTTGGGAACTTCACTGTATGATGCCTCGTGAGATATAGTCAACCATGGTCACTCTGGCTGGTGCAACGGTCCTCAGTACATGTGTGTTGGATGATGATAATGGGCATTTCCAATGGTGCTCTCTGTGTGTGTCTTCAAATTTAAATGTATTGAGTAGGAAGAAGAAAAATATTGTCCAAAATATTTGCTGTGATTTCAGAGCTGGAATATAACTGTTTAGGAATGTCCAGACTGGGCATGCAAGCCCAGTGTGTGCTTTAGTCTTTAAAACTTTGAAATGCCTTGTCCTGTATCCTTGTTTCCTGAACTGTCCCCTCACAGCAACCCAAAACATAGATGAATGAGCATATATCTGCAGTGTCGCTTTTGCAATGGGAAGCCATATCCTTTTGTCAAGTGCACTGCTAGCATGAGGTAATTTTGTATTGAACAAGGGTTTCTAGTGCTGCCAATCTGATAACTTTCTAACCGCCATCCTGATTTATAGAGATTGCAGTCTGTTTAGTGCTTCATGTGCTGTCAATCTTTTGCAAGTTTAAAAACCAAACAATATTCATATATAGAAACAAAGCAGGAGAATAATTTGTTCCTGTTGGGTAGATGTCAGTTATGCTACAAAATGTCATGTTTTTCCTGCAATAATTTTCTTTCATGAACTAGTTGGGGAAGTGCTGTGCAGTTTATCTTATGCCGAGAGAGCGGCATGTTTACGCTCTTGAGCTCATAGTATCGCCTGGCAGTGCCACATCAGATGAGTTCCTGTCGCCTTTCCCTCTGTATAGTCCCCGAGTCTGCCAATATGCATGCACATACACAACTTCATACACATGAGTAGTCTCTTTGACTGCCCTTTTACTGCATTTTTCTGGTCCCACTTTTGGATTTCAGTAGGACTATTCATCTGAGTAAAGTTAAGCCCTGCAGAAACAGTACATCCATGAACTAGTCAACAGGGTTCTTTTCTAGCTGCTACACCAGCAACACAATTGAGAACTAAAGCCCCAGTCCTGCACCTGCCTTTGTGTATAGGTGGCCTCCATGTGCTAACATGGAGATACTTGCAGGATCAGGGCCATCATTATTACTGGTGGTGGTGAGGCACAAGCCATTAGAGTCTATATTGCCAATATGTAGCCAAAGTTTTATGAGGTGAATGGAGAAAGGAGCAAGAACTGTATTATAGGTCCAGTAACACGGCACTCAAACCATATTTATTGGTGGTAATGAAATATTTTAATATTAATTGCTAACACTGAGGAAATTAAGTTTTAAAAACACTAATATTTAAATGGAAATAAGGTACAGGCCCAATGTAAATAAACTAAAGCAAGAAAATGACAAGTGAATTCTACCAGGCCTTTCTTAACTATTAAGATATTTCAGCATACCTGTTGGATAAGGATTGTAGGATATGGCCCATGCTGCATAACATCAGGCACTGATCTGAGAGACTTCTGTAATAGCAAGACATGATGTGACAAGAGGGCAGCTGTAACTCACATTCCCCTTATTTTCTTTGTCAGGCTCCATAATGGATAAAATAGTAATTAATTTTTGGTGCTGTGTAATTTTTATCTAGGTTTTAAAATATAGAAAATGGATGGAACATCTTTGAAATCTAAATCTAATTGATCTCACAACAGTGTGTGTGTGTGTGTGTGTGTTTTTTTATTACTATTTTGTTTAGTATACTTAAGGAGATCTGTAGGAGAGGTGGATTTACTATCCTGGAGGCTAAGTAGTTTAACTTAATCCTGAATAGACAAACAGATGCTCTCACCAAGGACCTAGCATCTGGAGCTGTCAACATTTATTACTGTGACGTTCAGATGAGACAAAATTATCATTAGCCCTCACGAAAAGACCACAAGTATGTTTAGAAAGAAATATGCTCCACAGCACAAATACAGAAATAAATTTTGTTTGTGCTTGTGGGGTGTGTGCGCGCGTGTGCATTTACAAGTGGGTGTTTGTGCATGTCTGTATATAAACTCATGGTTTGACTACAGCTTTATGGTGGTGTTTTTTTCAGAAACCATTTACATAAATGAGTTAAAGGAAACTGAATAACATCTTGTAATTAATTGGGGTATGTTGCATGGAGGGTAGCCAGACAGCTGTGTGCCTACATTCTACTGTAAACAACCAGGCCTATGCACTGTTGGCATAGTTTGTCAGTTTCCGTTATGAGTGGGCAGTGCTTCTTGATCATGTTTTGGAGGGGAAAAGAATAACTGGTTCCAGGATTACTTAGGCTTTTCGGCCAACATTTTCCAACTTCTGTTCTTCAAATTAGATGCCTAAGTCCCTACTTAGACACCTACAGTGAAGTGACTGGGGCTGCAGTTGAAGTCATCTGGTTAACTTGAGCTTTGTTTTTTCCCCACTCTCATTCTCAGCAATGGCTGAAAGATCCAGAGAACTTTGAACCCAGACTGGGAGCAAACATGCCATACTTCAGCCCAAAAAATAAAAAGTTTCATGGCAAAATTTTATATGCGTTTAAAAATGACCCTTTCTAGTGAAAATGCTTGTGTAACCTTAACTAGGAGTGTGTCTCTGCCTAAAATAACAGAAATACATGGGACCCAGCTGCTGAATTGCATATCCCTGGACCCCACAAGCCTGGAGTCGGGGGGGTTAGACTAGATGATCCTTGCAGACCTGTCTAACCTGATGATTCTATTATTCACACTATTATTCCTCTTAAAGATAGAACTCTTTTAAATAGCCTCCTCTCCCTGCAGGCACCTATATTCTCCCTGTTTAATTCATAGATTCCAAGGCCAGAAGGGACCATTGTAATCATCCAGTCTGACTTCCTGTGTAATACAGGCCATAGAACTTCCCTAGAATGATTCCTAGAGCATCGTTTTTATTTATTTATTTTATTTATTTTATTTATTTTTATTATTATTATAGTAGGACCTGGATGTTTCCAGATTATCCCAGGCCACATCAAACAAAAGTAAAGCTCAGTGGTCAGCAGAAGAAAAAGAAATCCCCATCCATTTATATGCATATATTTTATACTCTCACTAATGACCTGTGTTTTCTGTCCCATGCATAGCTACCATCTGATTCAGGCAGTAATAATGGGCATAGTGTGTGCAATGTGGCAGATCCCCAGTGGAACTGTGTACATTTGCACCGGCTGAAGGTCTGTCCCCATGTTTAGAGCAGTCCTTACCTAAATAAAGAATCTCAAGGTAGCTTACCCATCCTACCTATCCAAAAGTCTCAGTGTGTGAGTATTGGGATTTCAAATCTGATTCTCCAATATTTAAGTATTGATATGGAAGGCTAAATTGTGTACAAGGGCAGAAAGACAACTCTGTTTACAAGAGCATCCATTCAGACCATCAAATTTTTATCATTAAGTTTGACTGGTTTGACAGATTGGAAAATACATTTTATTACAAGTTCTCCAAAAAAGTTGGACGTCATCTTCTGAGAGAGAGACTGTGGTATGAGGCTGAGATCACAAGGTTAGTGGGTTTCTGAAATGTATCTTACATCACCAAACCTCGGCTCTTGATTCCCACTACGTTTTAGGTGAAAAAAACTTGTTCTTATGTTTTGCTTCTTCAGACTCTTACAGTGGTTACCTTAGACACTAAATTCTGCCTGGAGAACTAAAACACTGAAAAAAGTAAAACACATTCAGAAGAAAGAACTATGTAGGAGCTTTGTTTAGGCATCTTCTAAGAGTCAGCTGGTTCACTACCTTGTTCACATTCAAAAGTACTTTACACCATAGTCAGTCTTATTAAAATCAATGGGCTAGAGATTATGTCCCAGGGACACAACCCATAGGATAAGTCTACACAGCAAAAAAGAAAAACAAAACAATCCACAACCTGTGGTTCTGCGTCTGAGCCCAGGTCAGCAGACTTGGGCTCATGGGGCATACGCTACGGGGCTGAAAATAGCAGTATAGGCATTCCTGCTGTGCTGGAGCCTGGGCTCTGAGACCCTCTGCACTCCCCCAAGTTTCAAAGCCAGGGCTCCAACCTGAGCCCAAATGTCTACATTACTATTTTTTAGCCTTGTAGTACGAGCCCCGGGCCTGAGACTCGCTGCTGTGGGGTTTTTTTTGTCATGTAGACGTACTCATAATGAGCACAGTGTGTTGCTGAACAACCCCAGAAACATCCTAGGGAAGGAATTGTGGCTCAGAGGTTAATAATTTCCTGCTGGCAAATTGCTACTCATCTGTGTCTCTGATGCCAGCTCAATCCCACGTTCCCCCTATTACTGCCCATCTGAATCAGTAGGTGCATAGTTCTCTGTATTCCATGTTTGTGAACCCATATTCTGGATGGCATAAAGGTTGGGACTCATACGCCAGCGTACACACTATTACGTAAATATTCAGCTAGCCAAAAATCTAGCTGAAAGGGATTACATGTAGTATAAGATGCTACTGAGTTTCAGTAATCATATCATCTGGCCCAATGTTTTATAAAATGTATAATTGTTTACTGTAGATCTAAGACAAACCATATGTGTGTTTCACTTTGAACAGCTTATTAGTATGATTTTTGTATTCTGTAATTCACTGTGTAGTGAACTGGAAAGATGGCTTATTTGTTCAAGGCCAGATTCTATTACCATTATACTTAGCTTTATGAGCAGAGTAATTATTCCAGAATAGAATCTCTAAATGGGGAGCTGTTCTGAAATAGTTTATTGTGCAATAGCTCTTCTGGTCAATTTCTCTGTAGACAGAGCTTCATGTCTAGCATCCCTCAGGAACCATAATATAGCTGTTTAAGGTAAATTCTGCTCTTGTAAAGAACAGTTTGTAAAACAAACTACCACCATGATGGACATATGCAGTTAATCCAAAGGAGCTTCATGCATTTGACCACAAGAGATCATTTAAATTTTAAATAGCTTCTCCAGAAGAATCTTTGTAGACCTTTTATTTCCGCAAATAGTAAACAGAGGTTTTTGGGCTGTCTTTCTCATAATCTTTGCAATGATTTACCATGCAAACAACCAATTTAGCAATAGGATCTTATAAATTGAAAAATAATCTTGCAGGGATCGGCAACCTTTCAGAAGTGGTGTGCCAAGTCTTCATTTATTCACTCTAATTTAAGGTTTTGCGTGCCAGTAATACATTTTAACGTTTTTAGATGGTCTCTTTCTATGTCTATAATATATAACTAAACTATTGTTGTATGTAAAGTAAATAAAGTTTTAAAAATGTTTAAGAAGCTTCATTTAAAATTAAATTAAAATGCAGAGCCCCCTGGACCGGTGGCCAGGACCCGGGCAGTGTGAGTGCCACTGAAAATCAGCTTGCGTGTCGCCTTCGGCACGTGTGCCATAGGTTGCCTACTACAGTATAATATTACTATAGAAAACTAATTTTTTAAATAATAAGCGAAAGTGTTATTTAAGCAACTACATTGATTAGGGCAGGGGTTCTCAAACTGGGGTCATGACCCCTTAGGGGGTCATGAGGTTATTACATGGGGTGGTCACAAACTGTCAGCCTCCACCCCAAACACCGTTTCACCTCCAAAATTTATAATCGTGATAAATATTTTTAAGTGTTTTTAATTTATAAGGGGGGGGGGGTCACACTCAGAGGCTTGCTGTGTGAAAAGGGTCACCAGTATAAAAGTTTGAGAACCGCTGGGCTAGGGTTTCATATGTAGTGTAACTTTATAATATGGAGTGGTTTATGTTTGTAGCATCTTGTAGGACTATCTTTTAAAAATAGCAGCTTAAATGACACCTGCAAAATCTGCATGTGCAATATGGATGAAATTGCAGAGGGCCTGCAGGAGGCCAGTGCACCACTTCAGCACCCAAAATGAGACTTAAGTGGTGCATTGGCTTTGTGCCCAGGTGTGAATTTCACCCTAACTACATAAATTTTGAAGGCAGCCAGTTTGGAAGGTATAGGGACAAACTAAAAAGAGGTCTGTACAATAATATTTTTAATGCAAAATAGCAAGTCCAACAGTGTTCCATGTTTACTAATATTAGAGCTAAACAAACAATAATGCACAGTCTGCTTCACTTTTTTGTAATGCCTTTTAATGCTTCCAGCTCTTGGCTTAAGGGAAACAAACAGATTATTTATTGGAATCCTAGGTGAGATGGAAAAAGTCTTAGTCTAGATGACCTATCTCCCTGCCAATGCAGGATTGTAAAATCATATCAATTGAAAATGAATTCTTAATCAGTGAATGCTGCAAAGCATCCAATATCCATGAGATGGGGCCTGGGTTTTGTGGTACTGCATGAAGTTCTAAAGGTTAAATATGTGCTAACTGATGTTCGTTACTCTGATCGTCCAGTGAACTAGCATTGTATTTTTATATTTCTAGAAATTAGCGGTCATTGTGATTGTTTAGTGACTGGCTGTTAACCATTCAGTACTGTATCACAGAAGGATTTGTGAATCTTTAAATGATCAAACTGGTTTTATCTTTAGCATTGTAGGTTTGTCTATGCCTATTTTACATGGAAAAAGTCAATTTAATTGGCTTAAGGGCTTCAGGACAACCTGTTACTGCGTGCTGTCTCATGCCACAAGTTTCTATCTTAATGTTTTTAAGTATGAAAATCTCTAGATAGCTCTTTAAACAGATACAGTATGGAATGGTGTTTATACATGTGCAATGGAAGGTGGTGTATTAGTGCCAGTTGTTGCTCAACTTGAAACAGTCTGTTTACTGAGACAACACAGCGTTAATACAGTTCAAGCAGCTGGTTTCAGAAAAGCTGTGACAGGCTTTATACCTTAGCATTCTAAGATGAATCTCTTTGCAACTAATGAAATGGGTAACATTCTGCATTACAGAATGTTGTATGTTCGGAAAAGAAGCATGAAACTTGTGCTGTTGAATTCAGTACCAGCCATCATGTGAATTGCATATTTTCATTATAATATGACTTTGGAAAGTGATTGTTCTAAGCCATGTTCTGATTTATGGTTTGAGCCTTTGTGCTAATGTGATATATCCAAGTTTAAATCCCACTGAGAAATGTTCATAGGACATCACTGGGTTGACAGATGTCCTCATCTAGCAGGATTGTTCTAGTGTCCTGTCCTTGGCAGTTCTTCTGAAATATATTTCTCCTATTTCACCTTGGCTTGCCCTTTCCAGCAGCCCAGACTCAAGCTCTAGGTGGGCTCAGCATAGATGCACCTGCAAAGCATACTGTGATGCAGCAAGCTGAGGTAGAAGTAGTGATATGAGGTGGCTAGGGGACTTGAAAAAGGAAGCTGGAAGATGTTTGGGGAATTAGGACACATCCGCCTCCATCACAGGTTCTCCCTTTGTCCCTCCAAAACCATTCATCTTCCAGCTGGGACTGGTCACATAAGCCCCCGTCTCCCAAACCCTCCAGAGTTTGCCACCACATCCTCAAGTCCTTCTGCACCTCAAGTTGACAGAACTCTCCTGCATACTCCTTCCATCAACACCCTTTAAAAATCACAATTTTGCCCTTCTGAAATCTTGGTAATTAGAATTTGGTCAGTTTAGCTATCACTAGCTCCTGTTATGTGGATCCGTGTGCTCACTGTCTGAGAGAGAGGGGGAGGCTTCAAGGTAAACACTTAGCAGTAAAACAGCATTGGCAGATGAAGGCTGTAGGCGGTGTTTCTCCTGATGCTCACTCCTCCTTGTGCCCAGCTGCCTCTAACAGCACTTCCTTGGCAGCCTTTTTAACATTAAACTCCCTTTCAGATTTAGCTTTTGTAAAAGTAACTAAAGGTTACAGAGTTGGCAGAATACTAGACTAATGTTGGCTACAGTGGCTGGGAGCAGATGGAAGCTTTCCCTGATGTCTGCTTCTGGCCGTTGCTCTCCAGGCACTTCCCTGGTTGTTGGACTACTTTCATTTGCAACTTTCAGTTAGAAAACGGTAACTTGGTCACTGACTGCTGTTGTCTCATGCCTCACCATCCATATGAGGCATGTAGCAATGAATCATTAAAGCATTCCCTGTTGTGAAAACTAAGGTTTTGTGAGTACATAAGAATGGCTGTACTGGGTCAGACCAAAGGTCTATCTAGCCCAGTATCCTGTCTACCGACAGTGGCCAATGCCAGGTGCCCCAGAGGGAGTGAACCTAACAGGTAATGATCAAGTGATCTCTCTCCTGCCATTCATCTCCACCCTCTGACAAACAGAGGCTAGGGACACCATTCCTTACCCATCCTGGCTAATAGCCATTAATGGACTTAACCTCCATGAATTTATCCAGTTCTCTTTTAAACACTGTTATAGTCCTAGCCTTCACAACCTCCTCAGGCAAGGAGTTCCACAAGTTAACTGTGCACTGTGTGAAGAAGAACTTCCTTTTATTTGTTTTAAACCTGCTGCCCATTAATTTCATTTGGTGGTCCCTAGTTCTTGTATTATGGGAATAAGTAAATAACTTTTCCTTATCTACTTTCTCCACATCACTCATGATTTTATATACCTAGTACCTAGTCTACATCCGCAGAAATATGAACAAAATCTAAGTTTGCAAAAGCAAGTAAGACACTAAGATCTGTTGAATTAATAGTTTTGATTTGTGCAGCACAGTTTAACCTGTTACTTCACGATTGATTCTAGACAACTTTCCAAAATAGTCAATACAGGATTACGTTTGTTTGTTTGAATTTTCATTTATATAGTGCCAAGGCTGTATATTGGATTTTACAGGTCTCTAACCTGAGAGCTGATAAACAGAAATATTTTTATATGGATTTGGGCAAAATGTGCTTCATCTTGGGTACTAACACAATAGTTCAAAGATCTGAGTTAAAGACAAAAAGATTCCTGAAACATAAAGTGATACCTCTACTTTTGTACAATTTATTTGAATTTGTGCTCAGTGAGGATTTCTGGAGCAAGTACAGTCAAACTTAATCTTCCCTCAAATTAATTTCTTCAGATTCAGGGGGGTATAGGAGATTAAACCAAACATAATTACAAATATCACTTGTTTTTCATTGTTTTCCTCAGTTAATGCCAGCAAAATACCTGCTGTTCTTAGTATGGCTAAGTTTTGAATCATTCGGTGTGCTTTGATTTCATGGACCTTACATGAATGACATAACCCCTTCTACTCCATGTACTTGTGGTAGCTCAGATACCACTGTGTGTGGTAACTGTTAGTACATGGTGACTTTTTAAAGGTGAGCAGTGTATGACAAGCTTTAATCATTGTATCCTGTGGTTTATTGAAAATCATGAATAAAAATTACATTTTGTTCTTGATTCTTTTTGTTATATATTAATAGCTATGTGCTGTTTCCAGATGTTTGTGATTATCAGACTTGTACATTTGACAGTATGTACTTTCTTAGCGTTAAGAGTGGAAAGTGTGGAATGGCTCCATGGGTAGAATTTAATTAGAATTCTGCTTCCTATTCAAGAAGACGTTTTACCCCTAATCGTTTAGAATCTGGCTGCAAGAGAGACTTCTAAGAAAACAAAGTACTATTGGCCTATGTGTGTATCTTGAAGTGCTTTGAAAGACACCACTCTTCTACTGATAACTAGAAAGAATTGAATAACATCGTCCAAACTGTATACAATGGAAGCAGGCAGTGTTTATGAACATGTATGTTCAAGTAATTGTACGTGAGATGGAAGAAGTTATGTAAAATGCTCCCAGCAATTGGGGAAACAGCAGCCAAGCTATGCCAGCAAACGGCAGCCATAGTGCCAGGCATTTCACGTACTGGAAAGACACTGGCTATGACCAGGGCTTATTCAACTAGCTTCATGAGTGAACTAAGCCAGCAGGATTTGTCTTTGATAGTTCAATTTACAGCTGAGAGAACTTGTAGAGCTCATTGAAGACAAATTCTGGAGCACGACTATAACCAAACAAACAAAAAAAGTAGCTACATCAGTGTGAGGCCCAACCCCCCTTTCTAATAAAGCCTTCCCACCAAAACCAGAACAACATTCACAATGTCAGCCACTCTTATACTGCACACTAACACCCTGCTTAAATTAAAAACAAGAAGTCCTACTTCAAGCAGAGCTTTGTCTCTGGAAAAGAGAGAAGAGCCAGAGACTCCTTGAAGTCTACAATGGACTTGACAATTGTCAGTCTGCTTCACATGGAAGGTGCCTGCTAAGACATCACAGTAGAGGGTGGCAGTACAACCCCTCCTCAAGAATAGAGAGAAGAGGTAAAGAGATATCAGTTGAGGGGGAGGGATAGCTCAATGGTTTGAGCATTGGCCTGCTAAACCCAAGGTTGTGAGTTCAATCCTTGAGGGGGCCACTTAGGGATCTGGGGCAAAATCAGTATTTGGTACTGCTAGTGAAGGCAGGGGGCTGGACTCGATGACCTTTCAAGGTCCCTTCCAGTTCTAGGAGATAGGATATCTCCATTTATATATTAAAAAAGATGAAATCAGTTCTAAACATGGAGCATAATCAAGATACACAAAGTGAGTGATTCACAATGAGAAGTAAGTAATGTTTTAAATTGTGTTCAGGTTTATCACCCATAATCCTCCCTGAATTTTTCTAACTACAAGGGATAACTTTCTAAATTTACGATTCACTCAACCCTTTGCCCTCAAGCATCAGTTAAACATTGTCCCTGGCTTGTGTGACTATTTGGGAAATCTGTACAATTTATGAATTTTGTATGAGATTATGAATTCTCTGTATGTGTCTTTACCAAGCTGCAAACTCCATTTGGAATATAGAGACTAGTTGCCTTATTTGTTTGCTTTTGGCTCCATGTTGGACTGAAATTCCAAAGGTGGGTGGCAAAGACTGACAAAAGAGAGTAGTTGACGTAAGAGGTTATAAAAGAGAGAAGCTGCTCTATTTGCTCTCTTCAGATGCCTTTTACAAGCTTAAGATGCCGGAAGTTGTTGCGGGAACTAGATGAGGTGGTGGGCAGGAGACCTTCCCTAGCTGAATGCAGATGGACTCCCAGGGGAAGGGTGAGCTACAGTGAGGGGAAATGCATGTAGGGTTTATTATTTACCAATGGGTCTGTATAATTCTAGTGCTATTAAAGAGCAATGCTGTGTTCAAGTCCTGTGAGTGTTATTTGCTACACCTACCATATGGCCCCTTGAAGAGGTAAACCAGAAGGCTCACACCTTTGGGTAAAATTCTGGGAGAGGGTGTGTGTAAGCTACACAGGGAGTCTAAGGGATGGGCAGGGACCATAAAGTTGCTTGGGAATGGGTGTTAGAGGGTCTGTACCCTGAGAGTGTGCCTAAAGATTCCCAGGGCCTGGGCTCTGTTCAGATTCCAGAAGCTTATATCACCAGGGGATCCAGATGTTTGAATTTCCCCACACCAATCTGCCAGAAGGGGAAGCTGTCAGAAGGGGAAGCCCGAGTGGTTCTGTGACAGCTTCAGATAGTGAAAAATTATAGGAACAAGAATTGAAGAATCTGCTGATTTTTAGCACATCTTCACAATTTGAACGTGTATATGTGTACATGCGGGATATCAGCTTTTATTTAAAAATGCATTTATTTTGTCCTAGTGTGGAGATAGTTGTCCCACTGTAAATTAGTGCATATGTTACCTTAGCCTATAATTGTAAAAAAAACTCCACCAAAACCACTGTCTCCAACCACATAGTACCTGTATGATGTAAATGTAATGAATCCCAACTATGGGTCACAAATGAGTGCTGATCCCAGATCCTCACCCCTTTAGTTCATGTGTTAAACTGCAATAGGTGTTAACAGTAGAAGGCTATCGTCGTCTATATGGACAAGCCACTACAGTTCCAATCCTTGCACGTCACCCCTTTAACTCAAGTTGTAAAGATCTGTGCTTTAGTGCTGAAGGTCCTGGGTTCTGACCACTTTTACTATCTAGCAGAGTTACTCCTATAGCTCATGCATAGAGGCCTCAGCTTTGGCTTCTGAAGGCCCTGGGTTCTAACCTTGCTGATATATGTGGTAGCAGGTTATTACTTAGTTAGCGAGAAGTTACTTAAACACCTGGTTGGGACTATCTAAACGCTAACGTTATTTAAAAAGCAGCATTCTAAACACATGCTGGGTTGAGGTTAAGGCACTTTTAAGAAACAGGCTAAAGTTTTCAAAGCTAGGCGCCTAAAGATAGATGCCTAAAATGTGAACTTAGGCGCCTTAGTAAGTGTCTTGCTATTTTTTAAAGGTAACAAATACCCCTTAAAAGTGGGATTTCATTGGGATTTGTGGGCACTCAGCACTTTTGAAAGTAGTCACTTGTCTTTATGCACTTCTATATGGAGATAGGTACCTAAATTTAAGCCCCCAGCTTTGAAATGTTTGTCCTTTGTCTTCATGCTCTCGTCCTCCTGTTCAGATACTATTCATATCAGGAGTTCTTTATTATCTAGCTTTCCAGTTTTGAAGATTGAGATTTCTTTGCCAATTCGTTGTTGGAATTTTCCTTTATTTCCCAATCTCTTCTTCCCTGCAGCAATTGCAATGGAGGATGGACATATGTTTCAGTTCTATTTTCCTAAAATCTGTCATACATATCACTGTGGTTACCTTAATCCAAGAAGTCCTAGCAGTATCTTTGCAAGGCTTAGCTTGGTCTACACTACCAGTTTATGTCTGTATAGCTACGTCGCGTATCCACACCCCTGAGCAACACAGTTATACCAACCTAACTACAGTGTAGACCGATCTATGTCAATGAGGAGGAAACTATCCCGTGGTGTAGGTAGCATCTTCATTAAGCGCAACAGTGATGTAAGTGTAGACAAGCCCTGAGATCATTGCACACTAGGGTACACAAGACTCGGTCCAAATCTTAGCTTGGATCTGCGGTTTGTTTAGTATAAGAATCCCAAATTACTTTTTTTTTTCTTGTGCCCTCTAACCCTCAAGTGTGAGAATCTCACATAATGTCCCCTCAGCATAAATGCACTTGTGCGCTTGCTTAATATAATTTTGATAGTATTGCTATAAGAAGCAAAGTGAAACCAATGAGAATTGCACAGTGGTCAGTTTTTTGTTGCCACCAGTACTGCCAGAAAAGGCCTAAATACAACACTAATGCCAAAGATGGGCTGACTTGAGTGCTGGGCTGGAAGGAGAAGGAGAATAGACAGATGTGCTACCAGTAATTGAACTTATTCATAACACACTGCTTCATTTTTAAAAAATATTATGCTCCTCTTATTTTCCTTACAAACAATAACAGACAGATACAGCTGATATAACATTCAAGACAATGATGCTGTGAAGGGAAAGAGAGAGCTGTCGGCTCTGCTTAGTTCAATTTACACCTCAGGATTGCAACTGAATTTCAATTTCCAGCTAAATAAAAACATGAAGATTCAACTATGTCAGCCCTAAGTCTAAAGTGAATACAAACTCAGCAGTTCACATAGGTGAAACAATAAAGCAGAGCTAACCTACTTTTCTTCCAAAATCTGGGCAGGAGGACAGGGAAGTAATGATAAAACCTAAAAGAAATCTGTTGACAGGCTTACTGTGTTCTGAGGTTCCTCCCTCCTTCTTTGCCACACTTCTTTCAAAAGCAAGGCCTCTCTCTCTTTTAGATAAATCTCATACTGTAGCTCTGATAGCTAGAAAAAAATCTAACACAAACTTCCCACGGCCCAGAGTGTTAGGAAATGGTATGAAATAGAATCCCTGCCCCACATGGGCGAAACTGAACTGTGGTGGATCTCACATTTTGCTGATTCATGGAACTAAACAGAGATTCTGAATGGTTGCTGTGCTGGGCTGATTTTTTGTGTGTGAATATGCCTACTTGCTAGACGGTTTGAGACCTCTATAGAAATTTGATTTAAATAACTACCAGAAAGTGCAGTATACAGTTATTATTTATTATTTTTACAATGGAGAAATAAGTGCTGAGCACCTCACAGTACAGGTGAAGCAACATAGTCCTTGCCCTAGAGAGCTTGTAATCTAATTTTATATATTGTGTAATGGGAAAGAGGAGGACCAAAAACAAAAAAACACTGGGGTGAGAATGGGGGAAGAAGGACCCAGGGTTGCCCAAAGAACATTACACACTTACTTAGTCAGTAAAGGCATGTGCTCAGCACAGCGGTAATTTATTTCATTAATAAATGTCTTTGACTAGTTTCTTGTCGACATCCTGGTAAAAGTGGTTATTCAAGAAGGACTTAAACAAGCAGAGAGTAATGGTCTTGCAGATAAACTCAGGTGGGGCATTCCATAAATAGAGGGTGGTGTGAAAGTAGAATGAATTATATTGTAAAAATAAAATGGATTAAAGAAATGCTGTATGTTCCTTTAAGCAGAAATAAGGAATGTTAAAATATAGTTGTCAGGAAAAGAAACATTAAGGTATAAAACAATGGGTCCACTTAAGCTAATGGTGGAACATTAACAGGAGATCGGTAATAGTTAGTAAGAAAATAAAATGTGTGTCTAGCCTCTGGTAAACTTATCAGTTCTGCTTCCTTTTGTTATCTTGTTAAGTTTGCGCCCTTTTATCTGTATAAATAAGATAGTTTGAGTCTTGCATGGTGCTCACATTATCTGGGTGTATTAGCAAAACGTTTTGCTAATAAACAGAGTGGTCTGACAAATTGTAAGTCCTGAATCTGACTTTGACAGTGGTAAGAAAAAAGAAGACACAGGAGCAGTTGTGGGAGAAGTGAGCAAATAGGATATTGAGACTGACAAAAATAGTGGAGCCATATAAGTACCTAGATAGAGACCACTTACGTTTTACCAATATAGGTTTGAATAGTGAGTCGTCATAGCTTCTAAGTAGATGTCAGGCGTCCCCTTGAACTTTCATAAGAATTTCTTCCCTCCCTCGCTTTTTAGCCTAATTTACTGCACTGCTTTAATCTCTCTCTATAGAGCAGAGCTTGACAGTCCTGCCCGAAATTCACTTTTACTCTTCATTCTATGATTTCTTTAGTCTCAACATTCTCCTATGTTAGATTTCTGTTTGTCCCTTTGGGCCTCATCTTGCAAGTTGCTGTGTGCTATTACTTCCCCTGATTTCAAGGGGGAGTAGAGGGAACAAAGTGTCACTCAGACAACACATTTAGACAGCCATCTTTCCAACCAGAAAGTTCAGAAGCTTTACTAAAAATGAAATCTTAGATTTCTGCAGAAATCTATCAATTAGGTCCCTATACTAACCATGAAAAGCTTCCCATATGTCACTGGTGAGTGATTTTTTTGTGTGCACTTCTTGACCGAATATTGTCTGAGGAAAACCTGCACAATATGCAACAATAAAAACTAAGCAATGCGGACAATACAGAATAAAAATATCTGTGTCATTAAAGACAATCAGTTCCTCTGAATTTTAGATCACTGGCACTTTGCACATTATAAATGGTTTACTTTGATATTTAACTTCACCAGTGTTGTTTAAATGGACTCATTTAGGCAGGGCCTTCATTTTAAGTACGTTCATAAGCTCGATTCACACAGTTTGGTCTGATTGTTCTCAGCTAGGTGAATTGCTTACTTTGGTCTTTGTGCAGGTACAATGTACAGTAGTGGATCTGTAACAATTAAATAGACTGCAGCTTTATTAACACCTTGAAATCTTCAGTACAATAGGTAAGCACATCAGCTGACATAAATTGATACCATTAGATATTGGATCGTCCCATCACTTCAGCAAGTGTCCATAGGTGAGTTGAGGGATGAAGGTGTGATAAAATCTGAATCCACTCATCACCAGGGCACTGGTTTAAATCTGACCCAAAGTGTTTGTTTACCTCGTGACTGTTGGACCTATATGGTATGAATTAAAAATAAAAACAATCATCAAACACGACACCCCTTTTGTTTGCAGCGTTGGTAGAGAATTCAAGGACTGAGTAGATTTTTGTAGTCTAAACACTCCCTCACAGACAGATGTGGTCCCTCCAGATTAGCAAGGCAGTGTGAGAAAATTTACACTTTCACTCAAATTGTCATTCAACCCATTGCTGCAAAGCTTTCTTCCATTCTATAACTATTTAAACATTTCACAAGTGACTTAGAGTTGTACAACCTCACAACACTATGATTATGACTTGGTTCCAAAGGACAAAGTTGTGAAGATGGCAGTATGAAAACCTTCAAAATTAGATGGATGCTCTCATCTCACTTGTAGGATAACAGCTCTAATGAGCCAGATTTTGAGCTACACAAATATGCACAAATTAATAGTTAATTTGAGTGCACAGATCCCCAGCTGTAGGTGGGGGATGGCTTAAATGGCTGTTTTTTTGGCAGGCCATGTGTGTACCAAATGGAGATGTGCAGATGCAGATCTACAAATGTGAGCAGATAAATGCTTTTCTTCTTAGGAGCTGAAAATCAGGCCCATTAGCTCTGTTTTGTTTCAGACATGCACCTCTTCATTCTGTCTGCCAGCTGTGATCATGTGAGTAGAAAGGATATTGGAATGTACAAGAATCCTGCTCCTTGGGAGATCACAGTTACAAATGACCCTAGCTCCTTAAATTGTTAGTGAATGAGTCATGCATTGGAGTGGCTGACAGCCCTTGGTTTGAAAAGCTGACAGGTTTATATTCACAAACACAGTTTTGCTAGATTTACAAATCTTACAACAGTGTATAATTGTAGAATATTGTTCTGTTATAACCAAGCACAAAAGTTAATGAAATGGCATACCTAGTGTGGTTCTTATCTGAAAAAAGATTGTAAAAATGGCACCTTTTCACACAACAGATCTGCTGCCTGTGTATGTTCTGAGACCTACTCTAAGCTAGAAAAGGTTTGCTGGTATAGTGATACTGATATACCAGGGTATATGGTATGCCAGCAAAATAAAGGTTTAGCCGGTATGGCTTATACCATTTTCTTGAACAAAACAAGCTATACCAATAAAAAAACTTTGTTGCTGGTGTAACTACATCTACATACAGGCTCTCTACCAGTATCAGTAATTTTTTTTTTAATGACATTATTAAACCAGCAAAAGTTTCCAATGTAAGAATGGCCTCAGTTATCTGCTTACTTACGTGATTCAAATAAGTTTTTACTCCTCTCAGCCTTGTGCAGCCAACAGAGCTATGAGAAAGTAAGCTGGAGTCTGGCATCAACTAAATTGTTAACTGAACTCTAACTGCAGGACCAAATTTTGCCTGTATAGGTGTATTCAAGGCAGAATTTGCCTTATGAAACGTTGTGTGATGATGTGTGAATCAGAAAAATCCCAATTTTTAAATCCCAGGTTGAGTTTGCAGGGCTGGAAGTTTGTTTTTTCCTCCTCTAACAGCTTTTCACTTGAACTGAGCAAACTTGCCTTGGACATCATTGAGAAACAAGAAATGTGGAACCCCACAATGTGACCTTGATACGGTCTCTCTTCAGAGTATATCTGTGGTTTAAGAATTTCCTTTGTTTTTCAGTTTCATTTAGCCATATTTTGAGCTAAGCTAAAGAGAAGGTATAATAAATAATACTGCAGTATTCTTCGTAAGCAATTATTGCTATGGGATAATAGCCGAGTATTGAAGAAAACATGTCCTTATTGAATTAGCCAGTTACCACATGATTTTAAACAGTAAAGGTTTTGTTTTTTATAGATCTGTTCATTAGGTTTGAAGTGGGTTTGTCAACCCCATTTTTGTTACAGGGGCCCATTGACTTCGGGCGAGCCTCTGAGGGCATAAGGGCCTGTGTGGATCAAATTGTACATTCAGAACCTCAGTTTGAAA
The DNA here is from genome assembly GCF_013100865.1 of Trachemys scripta elegans. NCBI lineage: Eukaryota > Metazoa > Chordata > Testudines > Emydidae > Trachemys > Trachemys scripta. The sequence goes on along the minus strand of NC_048298.1, from coordinate 250,258,191 downwards.
TACTATGTGTTGTCCTTACACTGCTATCTAATGCAGAGAATTAAACCCAGCGTATCCTTCTTATCTTAGTACATCTCAGATTATTGATATTTTATTATCCTGGTGGTGGATCATTTCTTGTTTAGGGTGGAACAAGCATGCAGAATAAAGATTTGCTCAACAGCCTAAAACTTGTGAGAACAGGAATATGATGGTGCTGCTTAGGATCTGGAAACAGTATTCTCATAGCAAAACTGCTTCCAATGCTTGAGATATAAGTAAACATCTGAATTGACCCTTAACTTCCTGGCAATAATAGTCAGGTAGTATTTTACCCTTTCCCGGTGTTATATAGCTTGTTTATTTTTTCTTTGTCACTCCCCATCTCAGCCACCTTTCTCTAAGCATTCTGATTGGTTTATTTTGGAAGACTACATCTTGAGGTCATCTTTCACTTTGCTCCTGTAATTGGTGGTGGTCATTTTTTTTCCAGCTCCCAAAATTCTCTTAGGTTTTTGATTATCTGAATTGATAATCTATTGGACACTTTTGATCATAGGCTCCGGTTCTCTGTGATGGAGCATTTGGTCAGTCATTGCCTAAATTTTAGGGTGTGCCTACATGGAGATTTGACTAGCTGAGCTACGTCGGTATGGCTATGCTGATGTAACCCTATAGTGTAGATGCAGCTTACACTGACGGAAGGGGTTTTGCCATCAGGGTAGAAACACCACTTCTCCTAACAGAAGCCTTCTTCCATCGACCTAGCTGCATCTACACTAGGGTTACCATTCGTCCGGATTCCCCCGGACATGTCCGGCTTTTTTGAGTTAAAAATAGCGTCCGGGGGGAATTTGTCAATGTCCGGACTTCCCCTCCTCCCCCCCCATACAGAGCGTGCGCGCGGCTTACAAAGCAGCCCGGGCTCCGACAGCCAGAGCCAGAGCCCTTCCTGCACTTCCCCCCTCCTCTCTCCTGAAACTTGACACCACTCCCCTCCTCTCTCTCCTTCCCCCTCCCTCCCTGCATTCACAGATCGCCAGCCCTTCGCCTCAGCCTCCGGCTGTCTGGAGCTCCGACCCTGCTCCCCTCCCCCGCTGTCGAGCGCGCTGCTCTGCAGCACAGTAAGGGGGTCGGGGGCCAGAGAAGCGGCAGGGAGGTTCTGGGGGGGGTAGTCAAGAGACAGGGAG